>NW_026898716.1:0-57318 GCF_033153095.1 Gastrolobium bilobum
ATATTAAAACTTAATATGAGAAGGGTCTCTAATCAAACTTCGATAAAATAATAATAATAAAAGAAAAAGAAAATTGAATGTTCTGTTAACTTTGCGGCATGTATAATATGGCTTCGGATGTAATTCTCTTTTTTTTAATATATATATATATATATATATAAGATAATTAGTGTCAGCGAAATTTGTAATATAATATCGTTGTACCTATATTTGCGCAATAAAAATATAATAGTTATATGGAAAAAATGTTTCTGCAGTTAATGCAGATAAATTATTTGCATTTATTCTCAAAACGATGTCGTTTTGATATTGAAATCTTAAAAAATTGTAAATATTATAATCCTGAAATAAATTAAAATTACAAAAATATCATGATTTTCGTCCCAAAATGACGTCGTATTGGGCTCACTATAGATAATTTATATGCTTTAACTACAGAAAAAGCGAATCCTACTTATATTGATATGTTTTCTCAAGAGAGAGAGAAAAAAACTTTATTTATATATTCCTTGAAATATAAAATTTATAATTTTATTTTGAATGAAAGTTGTATCAAGTATTTAGTACGACAGTAATACTAAAGATATTTTGGGATGAAGCCTCTTAAATTACTAGTATGAAAATCGGCCTCAAAATTGTTGACTGGTTTAACGTACCAGTGACTGGACTGGTCAACAAGGTTCGAACTCAAAACCTGTGCTTTGGGCAGGGTAACAGCACTCCACCATGACTCCACTGGTCATTCCCACTTAATTTCACATGCGGATTGGACTTTAGGCTTGTAAAATATGCATATAACCACTTCACACATTATGTCAAAAAGAAGTTTTGATTTGATTTTCACGTGTCATCTTTAGGAGGGGTTTAAATATCTTTATCCATGACCTGTTCCGCATTCCAGATTAGTCTTATAACCGACTCAAAGAGTCGTAAGTTGTGGGAATACCGGGGGAAGTCAACTCGCCTCAAAAAATAAGTAAAGTTGGGTTAACTTTAAAAAAAACACATTATGCCAAAAAGACCTTTTGTTAAAAAAATGGTTAACTGCTAATATAATTCACATGTAAGTTGCACATTACAAACTAAAAAGGGTGGGGGGGGAAAACATTAACAAAGAAGTCTTTTAAATCCCTTCCCTTTTGAAGAACACTATTAGGAACCCCTCTCTTAAGAGTTATGAGGATGAGTTTTCCAATAATTGGACAACAACTGAGAGTTCTTTTCAAAAAGGAAATAGAACTTACCTGCAAAATATTGAGCATAAATCCTATGAAACGATGGGTTGTCAGGATTTTCCTCCACCATTCTCTTGTAATATTCTTCCACTCTAGGCCTCTTTCCCATCATCCTCACTAGAGCCCATTGAATTATAATCACCATCTCCTCTACCAGACTACCACTACATCTGCAATCACCTATGCCATCAACACCAAGGCCCCTTTTGCAAAGTACATCTCTTTACCACCCACCTCCTCCTGGACAGCAAAGCCCATTCTGCAAACTCCATCTTACACTCTCAACTCTATATTCTCCAAAATACAAACTAAACCCATCATCATTTCCTGCCATGGCTCTCTCGTCAATTCTAACATTTCATGTTCCTTTCTCTTCCTCCAACTCTTCTCCTTTTTTCTCCATCCTCAATGTGACTTTCCACTTCTTCACCTTTGTAATCATAAAATGAGAAAGATGGTATTGTCTACAACATCAAGTATTTGAGTCTAGACAAAAATCACTTTCATCTTGATCTCTTAGAAATAATTTTTTTTTGTTCATTTAATTTTGTTGTGTTACGTGGAACTCACATGTGAATTATGTCAATAAACAGTTTCATTAACTGAAGGTCGTTTTGGCACAAAGTGAAAAGGTTAAGAAGTTATACACACATTTATTTATTATTTATTTTTAACTGAGATTGAAATTCATTAATTAAAATGAAAAGAGACATAACTCCAAATACAATAGATGGATAGTAAACCAAGGTCACTTCCAAACAAGGGAAAGACTATGTTAAATTGTTACAAATTATCCTTAAGAGTGACTATAAATTAAGTCTGGCCATTTTTAACAGCTAAAGATTTGGTTATTTCTACACTTCCAAATAACCAAAGTATGAAAGTCACCCATTTAAGACTATTTAGGAAATTAGCAAGAGTACCAGGATGACTCTTCAATTCAGACCATGGCAGTGATTGCCACTCGGATTGTCTCCTTCATATAGAATTTCCATGGCGACTTTGTAACATGAATCACAATATAATAACCCGAAGAATGAATGTTGAGATATATAGTCCCACATTAGTTGTATGAGCAACTAATGTGGAATTTATAAGGCCTTGGGCACTCCCACCCTTTGAGCTAGCTTTTGGGGTGGTGTATCCCAAGGTTCTTTACATGGTATCAGAGCCTCGCCGTCCTCCACTTTCTCTTGTGGAGTTTCTTAGCACAGGTAGGCTGGGCCTGTTTTATTGTCCACTCTTCAAGCCCAATGAGCTCTTGTGTGAGGGGGCGTGTTGAGATATATAGTTCCACATTAGCAACTAATGTGGAGTTTATAATGCCATGTGAACTTGTTCATATTCTTTAACGTCCATCCTTAGTAATATAGGTTTAGCTTCTGAATTTTATAACAATATTTCTGGAAGACGGAAGCAAGCGATCACATATGTAGGTATGGCCTATATAACTAATTGGATAAAGAGTACTGTACATGCATGGGATTGAAGCTTATTATTAATGGGAGTAGTAAATAAAAAAAATTAAGTGAGATCATAAAACTTCATTGTTCAACACTTTTAGTATTTCTGAAGACCCTTTTGAATACTGATTTCATAATAAATATTTCAGTGTCCAATCCAATTTAAACAAGTCGGGGAAAACTTTATTTATTGTAAAGATGTGTAGTATGTTTCTTTAAGATTTTAAGACCTTGCTAAAATCATTGAGAAAAAAAAAGACAGAATCCCATTTCAGTCCTCAAACTGATTTTGAAGTGTGACAACTTGTTTCACAAGAGTTGGACATAATAAGTTCTGCTTGCCACAAATGATTTCGAGCTGACAAAGCAAAAGGCGGTTCAAATTTTATTTTCATAATACACACAGCTCTAAAGGTTGTTAATTGGCAGGTCGACATGTCGAGCTCGCAGCTCAACACTTTGAGATTGGCTTAAAATTATCGGGTTGGCCAAATTGTACCGACAAAGAAAATTGCATAAAAAAGAGATGGAGAGTAAAAACACAGCAAATTTTAACGTAGAAAATATTCCCTAATGCAAAGAAGTAAAAACCACAGGACCTAGTCTATAAAATCTTTCACTATGCATAGTAGAATTACAAAGGATTCAAACTTCCATAGTCTCATTAAAAGTACACTCAAACTTCACCAACAATAGTGGTTACAAAATTCTTATATAAAAAGATCTCACATTCAAACTTCTTTTCGGAGGTTTGTCACTTATGTCACTTAGCTCTCTCTAACCTATTACAAAGGTTTCATATGAAAACTTACACCTTCTTCTATAATTTTTCATCATTAATGAGATGGGTAGTATTTATTGAGGTAGTTGTTAAGACATTGAGTCACCACCCATAAATGTGATGTATGCTTAGCCACCAAGCATTGAAGGGAGGAACACACCCCAACAAAGGTCTCCCACAAAGAAAGTTCACTTGAATTTATTTTTATATATCTATGCACTACTGGAAAAGTCGTGAATAGCAAGGGAAATTTGCGAGGGAAAAATTCCCTTACAAACTGCGACGGAGTTTGCAAGGGAAAAACAATTGCGAGGGAAAACATGCAAGATTTTCGTTACTACATTGTCGTCGCAGAATCTCTTGCAGTTCGGTCGCAATTCCCTCGCAATTTGCAAGGGAAATTGAATCCCTCGCAAGAATCATAAGTCTGTGATGGAAACAGCGAGGGAAAAAATTGGTGACGGAAGTTCCCTTGCAAAATTTAGGATCTGAAAATGGCAACTGAAATTTCAAAACTTTCCTCACAAATTCCCTCGCAAATTGCGAGGAAATATATTTCCTCTCAAATTCCCTCGCAAATTGCGAGGGAAAGAGGGAATATATTCCCTCACAAAATTCAAAAATAATATATAAATAAAATTTAAAAGGGACAAGGGCATAAATTGGTCGCCGCATCATGCGTATGAGAAAAAATCATTAATTATGTCGCCGCATACTTTATGGCAGACATTGAGTGCATATAGTGACAGTAGTGCCTATGTCAGCTAGTCATAGGAAAGATAAGACTCTGTTGATATTTAAGGTGTGTGTAAAAATTGTTACAATAATGAGAAGCAGAGAAAAATGTCTGAAAGAATCCTGTTCCAACCACCCTCGTCGTCATCACTGTACAAATTAAATGAAAAGTGACACATGCTTCCGATGCCACCAAAAATGGCATTGGTCTTTGTAGTTGGGGTTTAACCACTTAGTTAAAAGTCAACTCCAGCCCAATAAAGAAAGCTAGGGTTCCCAATTCAAGATGTTCAGCAGCCTTTTGAACGTGCATGAATAGCATTTTGAAGACAAGGGAGTACGAAAATCAGTCACTATAAGAGAAAATAGAGAGAGAGCCATTTCAGAAACTTCACAAAAGAATTGAAGAAGGAGTAATCATTGATCATTCTACGATATATCTTTCATATACCGTACGGTCCAGCTGAGATTCTGTTAGTTGCATCACCAGAAATTCGAAACCAACACTACTATATGTGTACGATTCTACTGTAGGCAACAATCTTTAGAGAATGTTTTTTTTTTCTTTCTAAAAGTTCACTGTTGGATCGTGCTGAAATATTTTAAGCAAGAGTTACACTCATTATACTTCATATCTGACGGTCAGTTTGTCGATTGGATCTCTCAAAGAGGGATTCGTGCAACTGCAGTCAGAAAGGGCAACGGTCTTGGCTTTTGTTTCTCAATAGAACTTTATATGGTGAGGAGGAAACAGAAATAGAAAACACATGCATTTATTCTTAATTTCTATTTCCTCTTCGTATGGCCCCACATGGGACCCACATATTTTCATATCAGTATATGTGATTAAATTATATTGTACAATATGTAAAAATACATGGATCGTGCTGAAATACTTTAAGCAAGTGTTACACTCATTATGATGATCAGTACTATAAATAAATGTTTTGATGAATAATATTATAGAATTTAATTTTTTTAAATAATATTATAACTAATGAAAGTTTTAAATTAAAAATATTATAAGTAAAAGATATGTTAATAAATATTGTAAATAAAATAAATTATACTTAATATTTTAATTAAATGAAATTTCAATTATTATTATATATTAAAGATATATATAATTAAGATTATACTTTAAAAATATTTATACAATATTTTGAAGAAAAAAAATTAATTATTGAATTGTAAAAATACATGGAGGCAGAATTCAAAACTTACCGGTCACCACTAATTAGCTACTCCCTTTTCAAAAATTAGGACCCGAAAATAGTAGTTTGAACATGTTTTATTACAACAACTTTATTTTCATAAACAAAGAAACTGTTCTCAGCTCCAAAAGAAAAAAAGGAAAAAAAATCTTACAGTAACAACTTTCCAAACTACTATACTCCAAAAAAAGTTCTGTAAAAATGAAGGAAGAAATTTTATGACAATTAAAAGGACTCGTTTTTTTTTGAGTTAAAAATATGATCAAATGGACTCATTTAAATGCAAGTTAGAATTAACTTATTTTAGAATTATTTTTTATTTCAATCCATTTATCAAAAAGCTTTCATCTATCGCCAGTTAACCAAAAAAAAAAAAAAAAATTTCAAATTCAAATAACGAAGGAAATTAAAAAAAAAAAACTGATTACTAGCGTGTAGAGAATTAAAATTACTTAGGGTAAGCTCCACGTGAAACCACACAGAGGACCACCGAACGTCACCACAAGTCACAACATACGTTTTCTTTCTAGTTTCTGACAACCAAAAAACGACGACATCAGTATATCACAACCTTTTCTTAACTTTTGTAAATAAAATGAAATAATCCAATATTTGCTTAAAAAAAATAAAAAAAAAATGTCCGTTCTCGATATTATTAAATATTTAATTTGAAATACCCAATCCTCTTAAGGTTATATGTACCTTTTGCTCCTTATTAATTAATTAATAACTATTTTGTCCCTTACTCAGAATTATCTACCAATCTGCCCCTCTTTAAACGATTAACTTGAAGATTTAATCGATTAAATGGTCAAAACTAGGAAAAAGGTTGACTTAAAGTTTATGGTTCTGTGTTGGTTTTTAGCAGTTATGTAATATTCTAGTTTGGTTTGTTAACTAAATATTCAGGAGCTTGGCCTTGGTCCATCTGTCCCTGTTCTTCATGATTGGATTAGGCACACCGATGGAAAGTTAAGCTTCCTTGGATTTGTTAAATTGTTGCATGGTCCATCTCGAAGTCTTGTATAGCCTCAGTAGAAAGTTTGGAAGATAAGTACACCCAAGTGTGCTCAGTTATACTATGATGATCTAGCTAATAAAATGCTGGTCAACACATAACAATCCTATCATCAAGGGATCTTTGCCACTCAGCATAATATAAGGCTGAAGCTCTTTTACAATTGGAGCAGGAATCAAAACTGCTCCCACAGGCATTTATATTTTCCACTTAGCAGTAGTGTGTTACGTTTCAGGTGCTAATTTTTTGTGGTTGTTATTAGATGGTTACTTTTCATATTCTCTAACATGTTCTGAGATTCACAATTGTGGATTATCATTCTTGTCCAAATGCATATTCATTGCATTGCATCCCAGAGAATTGAATAAGAAATTTTTAGTGCTCTAGCTTTCAACGTTGTTGTAGCTTTTGAGAATTTGGTTTTCTTGGATGTTTTTCTCATCATTTAATGGTGCTAACCACGGTGGTAGTTGCAAATATCATAGGTACTAAAACCGGACTGACCCGGCCGGGTCGATCTGAAAACCGGTTATATAACCGGCTATGTAGCACCGATACGACACGCGACATGTGACACGACACGATACGATACTCCGACACGTCAATCTTAAAAAATTATGGATTTCGACATGTTGGGACACATTTTAATATTAAATAATATTTTAAATTTATATAGTGTATATTTCATTTAATATTTAATAATTTAACAAAAAAATGAAACTAAATTAATAATACCCATCAACACGTTATAAAGATGGAAGCTTTAATAAAAAAAATAAGAACTGGGATGATAGATATATAATATCAGATAGAGAGATCAAATCAAATTAGAGAGAGATCAGAGACAAGGAGATACAACAAGAGCGTGATAGGAATTGACAACAATGATTCTGAGATGATCTCTTATCTACTTAAGGGGAAAAAAGACAAAAGAATAAAATTGATATGATCTGGTAGAAGCTTTATTAATATATTTTAAATTAAAAAAAAATTAAACAAAATTAAAAAAAAAATTACGAAAATGTCATTTGACCGTGTCAAACACGATCAAATTCGCGTGTCAGAATGGTCAACGTGTCGGAAAAAGTTGACCGCGTGTCCGACACTGTGTCGGAGCGTGTCGCCGTGTCGGAGCGTGTTAGACACGACTCTCCCTATTTTATTTTTACAAGTGTCCGTGCTTCCTTGATAATCGGTCCAGTTGAAGCAACAAACCGGTTATGCATCAGAACCTGTGCGACTCGGTCCGACCTGGTCGGTTTTCATGAAAACCGGTGACCCGGTCGGTTAATCGGTGACCCGGCCTGATCCTAAAAAAAAAATCATAATGGACATATTTGAATATTTTTTTTGCTTATTGACTTACATAAGTTATGTACCTACAAAATTAATATTATCTCAATTGTGCATTATGCAGAAAATTTTGATTTGGTTTATAGTTAGAGATGTCATTTTCTGAATTTAAAGCCCCGTATCACGATCATTATATTTTTATTTAATCCTTTATTGTATAATAGTATGTGATTTATTATTTTTTATATTAATTTTTTTGAAATTTTTATTATTTTTTTTAGATATTTGAGTATATTAATAATTTTTAATATAAATTATAAAATTGCATATAATTACCGGGTTATGCGGTTGAACTAGTGACTCATTGATTGAATCAGTGACTTACTAACCCAGTACATGGACCGAGTTAATGACCGAGCTGGTTTTAATAACATTGACAAATATGTTGAGGAGCAGAAGCAGCACGTGTGAAGTACTTTATAACCTCTGTTGACTCCTGAGCTGAAATTGAGGCTGAATTGTATAGTTATTGCTATCAATGGCAGGGATCTTATAAAAATCTGGACAAACGAAATGGGAATCACACACACACACGCACACCAAGCCATATTAAAACTTTATATGAGAAGGGTCTCTAATCAAACTTCGATAAAATAATAATAATAATAATAATGATGCTGATGATAATCATAAAAGAAAAATAAAATTGAACGTTCTGTGAAGTTTGCGGCATGTATAATATGGCTTCGGATGAATTCTCCTCTTTTTTTAATATATATATATATATATATATATATATATGGAACATGATATTCTTACACCGGTTTAAGAGTTAGAAGTCTAACACTCAATCTTGAGAGTTATAAGTGGAATCATTGGTCAAGATTGAGAGTGTAACTTACACTGGTATAAAATGATCCTAACGCTATATATATATATATATATATATATATATATATATATATATATATATATATATAGGGAAATGTTATAGTTACTTTTCTTACTACTTGTTACTACCAAATCTTAACCGTTGATTTCCGCAAATCTAACGGTTATAATTTATTGGATCACATTTATTAATTAATTATTAATTTTAATAAATTATAACTGTTAGATTGACGGAAATCAACAGTTAAGACTTGATAGTAACAAGTAGTAAGAAAAAAATGTAGTAACTATAACATCTCCCATATATATATATATATATATATATATATATATATATATATATATATTATTTTATATATCAACATAGTTTTGACTCTTGAAAAGCTAAATCACTAGATGGTCTAAGCGAAATTTGTAATATACTACCGTTGTACCTATATTTGCACAATAAAAATATGGGATAGGATATTGTGACACTCAAGTTATGTTACACTCATGTGACACCCAGTCAATCTCACCGTTAGATCGCTTATGTTGATCCAACGGTTATATTTATTCCCATCTTTGTATGGTCATGATTTCCCAAATTTAATATTTTATATTTATTTCTACCTTTGTATGGTTATGATTTCCCATATTTAATGCATTCACTTTAAATTTGGGAAATCATGACCATACAAAGATGGAAATAAATATAACCGTTGGATCAACATAAGCAATCTAACGGTGAGATTGACTGGGTGTCACATGGGTGTAACATAACTTGGGTGTCACAATATCCTATCCCTAAAAATATATCGAAAATTGTGAGAATATCGGGAAAAGTCAACTCGCCTCGAGAAGTAATTAGAGTTGAGTTAACTTAAAAAAAAAACACATTATGCAAAGAAGACCTTTTGTTAAAAAAATGGTTAACTGCTAATATAATTCACATGTAAGTTGCACATTACAGACCAAAACAGGTGGGGGGAAAAAAATATTAACAAAGAAGTCTTTTAAATCCCTTACCTTTTGAAGAACACTATTTAAGCTAAAACACTGGAACCCCTCCATTAAGAGTTACGAGGATGAGTTTTCCAACAATTGGACAACAACTTAGAGTTCTTTTCAAAAAGGAAATAGAACTTACCTGCAAAATATTGAGCATAATTCCTATGAAACGATGGGTTGTTAGGATTTTCCTCCACCATTCTCTTGTAATATTCTTCCACTCTAGGCCTCTTTCCCATCATCCTCACTAGAGCCCATTGAATTATAATCACCATTCACCATCTCCTCTACCACTGCATCTGCAATCGCCTATGCCATCAACATCAAGGCCCCTTGCAAAGTACATCTCTTTACCACACACCTCTTCCTCGTTAGCAAAGCCTATTCTGCAAACTCCATCTTACACTCTCAACTCTATATTCTCCAAAATCCAAACGAAATCCATCATCATTTCCTGCCATGGCTCTCTCTTCAATTCTAACATTTCATGTTCCTTTCTCTTCCTCCAACTCTTCTCCTTTTTTCTCCATCCTCAATGTCACTTTCCACTTCTTCACCTTTGTAATCATAGAATGAGAAAGATGGTATTGTCTACAACATCAAGTATTTGAGTCTAGACAAAACCTTAAGGTTGTTGGAAGTATTCAAGTATGAGTTATAAGGAAGTACCATGTCGGCTAGACATAGACTAAGTGATGACCATATAAGTGCAAAAAGACCCATAAACCTACAGCCTTAAGAAAATAAGACTCAATGCGACTATACCAAGCTCGAGGGGCTTGTTTTAGTCCATAAAGTGCCTTTTTCAATTTGTAAACTTTATGCTCATTTCCAACCTTCTCATAACCAGGGGGTTGTTCAATAAATATTTGTTCCTCCAAGTACCCATGCAAGAATGCCGATTTGACATCTAACTGGTAAATAGGCCAAGAATTTTGTGCAGCAAATATAACCACCAACTTGATTGTATCATGTCTCGCAACAGGAGAAAAAACTTATGTATAATCAATCCCATACTGTTGCTTGTACCCCTTGACAACCAAGCGTGCTTTGTGCTTGTCAATTTCACCATTTTCCTTTAACTTTGTTTTGAACACCCACTTCACACCAATAGTTTTATGTCCATTTGGAAGATCAGTTAACTCCCAAGTGTCATTCCTCTCAATTGCATCAATTTCAGCATCTATTGTTTTTCGCCATTTTTCTTCTTTGACAGCACTCTCAAAAGTCACGGGATCACATTCTGAAAACAAAGCAAAGTGAGTAATTAGATCTTCAATTCCAGTTACCTCATAATCTTCCATCTAAGCAGGCCTTCTTCTAACACGACGAAAAGATTGAGTTCCTTCTTCGTTAACTCCAACTACTGTTGGTGAGGATTGACTAGCTGAAGAAGTTGCAATGGACGAATTTTCAGGCATACTAGATGCTGAAATTTGTTCTTGTTCAGAATCAATATCACAAAGAACTTGGGTAGGCTGCTGCATATTCCAATCCCAAGTGTTTTCTTCATCAAAAACAACATCCTTGCTAACCATAATTTTTTTTGTCAGTGGATTAAATAATTTATATGCTTTAGATGTATCACTTACACCTAGAAAGACACATTTTTCAGCCTTGTCATCAAGTTTTTTTCTTTTCTGATCCGGGACATGAGCATATGGAATGCATCCAAAAATTCTAAAGTGATCCACATTTGGTTTTCTCCCACTTCAAGCCTCTTCTGGCGTCATATTTCGAACTGCAAAGGTTGGACTTCTGTTCAAGACATGAATGCACCAGTTTACAGCTTCTGGCCAAAACGTCTTTGGAACTCTTCCTCTTGCCAACAAGCTTCTAACCATGTTGAGGACGGTTATATTCTTCCTCTCTAATACACCATTTTGTTGTGGTGTATACGCAGTTGTAAGCTCTTTTCGGATGCCATGTTCTTCGCAAAAAGCTTCAAATAACAAAGAAAAAGGAGAAAGTTCAAACTTTGCAGAAAATGAGGAAGGTGAAACCTTATTGATGGTTGCTAAAGATGAAAAGAAAATTGAGCCAGATGTTTGGTATGTGGATACTGGCTGCAGCAATCACATGAGTGGTAGTAAGTCTTCTTTCTCTCATCTGAATGAAAGTTTTCAAACTACTGTGAGTTTTGGTGATCATTCTACTGTGAAAGTAATGGGAAAAGGTGACATTAAAATAAAAACCAAGAATGGTTTTGTGGAAACAATATCTAATGTATTGTATGTTCCTGATTTGAAAAGTAATTTATTGAATGCTGGCCAATTACAAGAAAAGGGTTATGTGATCACTATTAAAAATGGTGTTTGTGAAATATATGATTCTGTTAGAGGAGCTATAGTTGTTATTCAGATGAGTTCAAAAAGATTGTTTCCATTAAAGATTGAAGGAATCCAAACTAGTTTAATGGCTGAAATGAAAGATCCTTCATGGTTGTGGCATTTTCGCTATGGCCATTTAAGCTTGGGTGGGTTGAAGACGCTCCAACAGAAAAATATGGTGACAAGCCTTCCTCAAATCACAATTCCTTATTCCTTAGTATGTGAAGAATGTGTTGTTAGCAAACAACATCGTTCTGAATTTGCAAAAGGGAATACTATTTCTTCAACACATCAAGCTTATTAATAGGCAACATAAAAAACTGAAAGTATCAATGAAGAGACTTATTACAAAGCTAATCAAGAGTCTCATAACACCCTCATAACACCACTAATTAACTACTCATAATGTCATAACGTCAACCATTATATCCCTAATAAACATAACAATTTAACTTCATAACTTACATAAGAAAAACCAAAAGACAATTAACTCTTCAATATTGTAACTGACACAAGAAACTAAAAAGACTTCAACATTCCCTCCCTTAAACTGATGTTTGCTAACAGTCAGTTTAAAGTATACAGACACCTAATAATCTTCTTAACTTCACAAATGACTCCATCTTGAGAGCTTTAGTGAAAATATCAGCAATCTGGTCTTCACTCCTGCAGTAGATTAAATCAATAGCTCCATCATTACAAAGATCTCTTATAAAATAAAACTTCACATCAATGTGCTTGCTTCTTCCATGTAGCACAGGATTCTTGGATAATCTAATTGCTGAATTATTATCACACATAATTTGAGTAGCTTTGAGTTGCTTGAATTGAAGCTCCTCAAGAATTCTCCTTAGCCAAATGGCTTGGCATGCACAAGCTATAGCAGCAACAAATTCAGCTTATGTGCTTGACAAAGTGACAATTGGTTGCTTCTTCGATGCCCAAGAAATAGCACCTGTACCAATCATAAAAACATAACCTGAAGTGCTCTTCCTGTCATCTTGATCTCCTGCGTAATCACTATCAGTAAATCCCACTAAATCAGATTTTACACCCTCTTGTAAAATATCCCGAATTTTCTTGTTCCTTGCAAGTAGCGAAGGATTCTCTTGGCAGCCAACAAATGCATTTCTGTAGGATTCTCCATATACCTGCTAATTAAACTCACATAATACATTATGTCTGGCCTTGTTGCAGTGAGATACATCAAACTTCCCACAATTTGTTTGTAGAAGGTGTTGTCAACCTTCTTTCCTCCATGATCTTTATGTAGCTTCAAGCCACATTCAACTGGAGTGTGCACATGATTACAATCCTTCATCTGAAACCTGTCTAGAATATCTTCCACATATTTATTTTGAGAAATAAAAATTCCATCACTTGATTGTGCTACACTTATGCCAAGAAAGTAATGCATTATACCAAGATCAGTCATTTCAAACTCATTCATCATAGACTTTTTAAATTCTACAAACATAACATCACAATTTCCAGTGAATATAAGATCATCTACATATAAGCAAACAATAAGCATTTTTCCTTCATCACCAATCTTAACAAAGAGTGTATGTTCATAAGGACACTTTATAAAACCAACCTAGTATAACATTCAGATTGATAATGACCAAATTTATGACACCTTCATCGGCTATACATAGACCAAGTGATGACCATATAAGTGCAAAAAGACCCATAAACCTACAGCCTTAAGGTTTTGGTTTGAGATGTGGTGTCGACCCACTTATTGTGGTTTATCACTTGGCCCATGGATGTATCTATTGCAATGGGTTTTGGGCTCCCTCGTACCATTTTTAACAGTGGTATCAGAGCCAAAGGTGTTGGGCCAAGTATTTAGAGATGGTGATGTTTCAAGGGCTCCGCAGAAGGCTTAGTGTGACTCCAATAGTTAAAGAAAAAAGACTTCTGCAGAAGTTGCCCTTAAGGGGAGCATGATATTGGGTCTCACACTTGAGGGGAGATGTTGGAAGTATTCAAGTATGAGTTATAAGAAAGTACCACATCGGCTAGACATAGACCAAGTGATGACCATATAAGTGCAAAAAGACCCATAAACCTACAACCTTAAGGTTTTGGGTTGAGATGTGGTGTCGACCCACTTATTGTGGTTTATCACTTGGCCCATGGATGTATCCCTTGCAATGGGCTTTGGGCTCCTCCGTACCATTCTTAACAAAGGTGTTGTTGGATAAGGGTATTTTTAATTATTTATATTATATTCTCTAACACACCCCCTCACGCAAGAGTCCTTTGGGCTTGAAGCGTGGATATGGCACAAGCCCATTATTGGTCTGCCTTGTGCCGCACAAGCCTATTTTTTGTCTGTCTTGTGCTTTTCTTAATTCCACCTGAAAGTGGGGGACGGTGAGGATCAAACTAGAGACATCATGGTGACTGCAGCTGCTTTGATACCATGTTAAAAATTATTTTAACCCAAAACCTTAAGGTGTTAGGTGATGGTCTTTTTAATACTTTATATTATTCTCTAACACATTTCATGTTCCTTTCTCTTCCTCCAACTCTTCTCCTTTTTTCTCCATCCTCAATGTCACTTTCCATTTCTTCACCTTTGTAATCATAAAATGAGAAAGATGGTATTGTCTACAACATCAAGTATTTGAGTCTAGACAAAAATCAATTTCATCTTGATCTCTTGGAAAGATTTTTTTTTGTTCATTTAATTTTGTTGTGTTAGGTGGAACTCACATGTGAATTATGTCAATAAATAGTTTCACTAATCGAAGGTCTTTTTGGCACAAAGTGAAAAGGTTAAGAAGTTATACACACATTTATTTATTATTTATTTTTAACTGAGATTGAAATTCATTAATTAAAATGAAAAGATACATAACTTCAAATACAATCGATGGACAGTAAACCAAGGTCACTTCCAAACAAGGGAAGGACTATGTGAAATTGTTACAAACTATCCTTAAGAGTGACTATAAATTAAGTCTGGCAATTTTTAACAGCTAAAGATTTGGTTATTTCTACACTTCCAAATAACCAAAGTATGAAAGTCACCCATTTAAGACTATTTACGCAATTAGCAAAAGTACCAGGATGACTCTTCAATTCAGACCATGGCAATTTTTGCCACTCGGATTGTCTCCTTCATATAGAATTTCCATGGCGACTTTTTAACATGAATCACAATATAAAAACCCAAAGAATGAAAATGCCATGTGAACTTGTTCATATTCTTTAACGTCCATCCTTTGTAATATAGGTTTAGCTTCTGAATTTTATAACACAATATTTCTGGAAGACGAAAACAAGCCATCACATATGTAGGTATGGCCTATATAACTAATTGGATAAAGAGTACTGTACTTGCATGGGATTGAAGCTTATTATTAATGGGAGTAGTGAATAAAAAAAAATTAAGTGAGATCATAAAACTTCATTGTTCAACACTTTTAGTATTTCCGAAGACCCTTTTGAATACTGATTTCATAATAAATATTTAGAACTTTTAAATATAATTCTATGCAAATTAAATACTTGATGAGCACCATATCAGGTAAAAAATAAATAAATAAGAAATGAATAACAGGGTAATGCTCAATACTGTGATATGTTTCGCATTTCTATTTAGGAGGAAACATATAATTCTCACTTTTTAAAATATAAGTTCACTAGTGATCATATGTGTGAATGCGGTGAATCTCATTCACTTTTAAGGGGACACATATTGCATTATTTCATTCGAGAATCCCAAAAATATTCTTGCAAAAGGGGTTAGCATGTGGGGTGAGTTTGAGAAGGTTCAGTGTCCAATCCAATTTAAACAAGTCAGGGAAAACTTTATTTATTGTAAGATGTGTAGTATGTTTCTTTAAGATTTTAAGACCTTGCTAGAATCATTGAAAAAAAGACAGAATCCAATTTCAGTCCTCAAACTGATTTTGAAGTGTGACAACTTGTTTGACAAGAGTTGGACAGAATAAATTCTGCTTGCCACAAATGATTTCGAGCTGTCAAAGCAAAAGGCGGTTCAAATTTTATTTTCATAATACACACAGCTCTAAAGGTTGTTCGGATGCGGTTCCTAAATCGGCTTAAAATCATCAGCTTGGCCAAATCACATAAACAAAGAAAATTACATACAAAAGAGATGGAGAGTAAAAACACAACAAGAAATAAAAATCACGGAACCTAGTCTATAAATAAAATCTTACACTATGAATAATATAATTATAAAGGATTCAAACTTCTCTAGTCTCATTAGAGGTACACTCAAACTTTACCAACAATAATCGTTACAAGATTCTTTTGTAAAGAGGTCTCACATTCAAACTTTTCTTCAGAAGTTTCTCATTTATCTTACTTAGCTCTCTCTAACCTATTACAAAATATTTCATGTGAATTATAAAGGTGAGGAGAAATCTTACACCATCTTCTATAATTTTTCATCATTAAAGAGATGGGTAACATTTATTGAGATGGTTGTTAAGACATTGAGTCATTCACCCATAAATGTAGTGTATGCCTTAGCCACCAAGCATTGAAGGGAGGAACTCACCCCAACAAAGGTCTCCCACAAAGAAAGTTTACCTGAATTTATTGTTATTTATCTACGGTTCATTGATTATTCAATTATTTCAGTTCGAGTATTGTCAGATTTATTATAGGAATTGCTTTCCCAAGATCATTTTATTCAGTTATTCAATTATTCAATTATTCTTTCTCAGAATGGCGTGAACAAGTCAATTTTCATTTAGGTGTTATGGATCTTGACTTGGCACTCCTTGAGAATGAAGCCGCTGCTATTACTGAAATCAGTAGTGAGGAAGAGAAATCTAACCTTAAGGCATGAAATCGAAGTAACAGGATGAGCCTTATGTTCATTAAAATGAATATTTTCAACAACTTGCAGGGATTCGTTACGATCCGAACTATAAATCCAAATGAAGATCGTTTTCTCTTTATGGGAAACAGAAAGAAATCTTCGATTGAAGGCACAGGGACTTATCGTCTGGTCTTAGATAGTGGCTATCATTTAGACCTATTACGCACCCTTTATGTACCTTCATTATCTAGGAACCTTATTTCAGTTTCTATGTTGGATGTTAATGGTTTTAAACTTAGGGATTTGCAATTGTCATTTAACATGACACAACAAACTTTCCTACACACGCAACATTTTGTGGGGCCCACACTTTTTGAAGAAAAAAGAAAATGAAAAAATTATGGCACGCAAAATGAATCTCTATAACATTACACAATCACTTTTCCTACAACATAACTCTTATAAAACCCTTAAACTTGTGTTTAGATCTGGCTATTTCAATTTATATAAGAATACTAATGTTGTTGGTTTTGGTATTCTGATTGATGGTTTATAGAGATTGAAATTGAATGAATCTTATGTTGAATCACTGCTTAATGTTATCTATAATGTTGGATTTAAGCGTAACATAGAGAATGAGAATTCTACTTTCTTGTGTCATAGAAGATTGCGTCATGTATCCAAAGAAAGAATAATGAGATTGGTGAAGAATGATATTTTGCCAAATTTAGATTTTACTGATCTTGAATTATGTGTGGATTGCATTAATGGAAAGCAAACCAAACATAATACGAAAGATGCCACAAGAAGCACCCAACTTCTAGAGATTATACACACTAATATTTGTGGACCTATGGACACTCCAGCTTTTAATGGAGAAAAATATTTTGTAACACCTCGTGTATACCCGGTTTGTTAACATATCATCGTATTAAGCTGCGCTTAATTAAAAATGCGGAATATCTTTTTTATTTTCAATTATGACGTCATTATACTTAGCCAAGTTGATTACTTAATCAATTTCATAAAATATCGCCTGTATGTAAATTGCAAAACGACATCTACCTGGAATATCTCAATATATAGATAAAGAGAGTATCTAAGTCACAGTATTACAACACGTAATCCGGACAGTATCCTGATACATTATTACAACTTCAAATAAAACAAGACATAATCAAGTTTAAGTGGCATGGACAATCCCCATGCTCACCAAATCAACAGCATAACCAACAAAGTCTCAACATATAAATCCATAAACTGAAGCTAAAAGCATAAGACAGTAAATAGGATCCAACATCCAATCATAACAGCATATCAGCATAAGCAGCATAAACATGCAACATCTATCCGCTAAGCTCTGGCCTCCTGCCACTAGAGGTCTCAACCCCCGCATTACCTGAACCTGAAATAAGCATTCCCCAAACGTGGGGTGAGATCTCTAAACCAGAAATCTCAGTAAGACAAGGGGTCCTCAAGGATCTTCCACCCCAAGCTCACTTACATGTGCAATATAAGTTCCAAAAGCAGTAATTCAACATAAGTTTAAAAACTTAATGCAGTGCAACAGATATACATGCCATGTGTGTTATAACTATTCTACTGGCCAAAGAAATGCAGGAATACGTCTATTACCCACATGTAGTACAAGGAACACCGCTTGCACCTCACCCACAGCCTCACCATCTTGTATGTACCACATACTCAGGCTTACCGTATAGGTGGAACACCACATGCATATCATAAAGGCACTAGCATATAACAGCTCAACAACATTTCTAAAACATCAAAAGCATGTAACACAACATGCATATAACCATACCCCCATGGGACATGGTGGAACCACAACATGGCTAAACCGAGGACACGAAAGCTTACCTCTTAAGCTAACTATCCAATCCAAGAGTCCACGCTAGCTCAAGGACACCAAATAGCACAATCACAGTCTGTTTATACCAGAATTATCATCAATACTCATGCTCTATAATTTCATGGCAAAAGGAATACGTTTTCTTTCTCATTTTCGCTTACTGCAGGCTTTTCTCAAAGCCTTAAACATTAAACTACGTTTACTCTTTCTAAAACTTTAATTGCATCTCCGTACCAAAAAGTATAAGATTTTAATATGTTAAACTAGACATCTCCAGATTTACAACGACATATTATACGCCCCAATCGGAGTTGTATAACTCCGGTTATGATTTACGCGAGGTGACTACTGCAAACGGAATTTCCAGCAACCAAAACGCGACTTAAAATTGACACTACGATCAAACCATTGATCCAATGGCTACTAAATTTTACATAGTTGTAACCCTGTGTGTTAGCTTCACATAGGTCCAAACGGTACTCAATTTAGAGCTCTGTAGCTCAAGATATCAAATTTTTACTAAAACAGGTTCGTTTGTGTCCCGACCAAAATATTCGGATATTTTCAACTGAATATCCGGATATCAATATCCGGATATTTCCAACCAAATATCCGGATATTTCCAACCAAATATCCAGATATTTTGAGTCAGAATGCATATTTTTCATTTTTGCGAGATATCTTTCAAAGGGATCCATTTTTACCAATTACAGAAGCTTAAGTATGCAATTCTATGTGTGTTTAAGCTTGCCCACCCTTAGGTTATTAGCTTTAGCTTGTTAGATGCATCAAGGATTGATTTTTAAGCATAAAAACTCAAGTTCAAGGGTGGTGATCATACCACAAGCTCAAAATAAAGAATGAAGGTGCTCTTGGAGCTCTCCCTTCAGCTCCAAAGGTGCAGACACCACGGTGAACGAAAATGATGCACAAGGTAGCTCTTTTACTCAACAAGAAAGCTCCTTTGAGCTTCAAAACACCAAATAAAAGGCCACACCCCACAAGAGCATAGAACACAGCCCCTAGACTCCCAACACAACAATCCCACACTCAGAAGATGGTTCCTTTTTCCTCACCCATCACACACCCAAGTGTTTGCAAGGTTAAAGAGAAGGAAAATCAAGAGAAAATAGTGGTTTTGGTCACAAATGGTGAAGGAATGCAATAAAACAGTGATAACCACTCAGCCTCCAAGTGTTCCCAAGTAGAAAACTGATATGCCTAGGGTTTTGAGCCAACACAAGAGTATATATAGTGGTTTAAGACATAAACGCACAGTATTAACTTTAATTTCTACGCTTAGCATTTTAATCCCAAACTTTGGATTCTTAACCTACTCAATTTTACAAGAATTATCATATTTTTATTTTATTTTTCGGAGCATCTTTCCGATACGCGCTTTTCATAGCCAGTATCAGTTTCTGGCACCAGTTCTCATTATTTTAACTTGAAACTCGTTTTACAAGTCCTATATAATATTCTAGGAATATTCATGTACTTATTATAATTTTCTGGAATACTTTTTCGGTACGCATTTATACCGACTAGCAGAACCGGTATCTACGCTTTTCGTCAGAAAAAGCGACTTTCAACATTATTACTCACTTACTATAATTATTAAAGCCTCATAATAATTATTAGGGTCAACTATGGAATTATCTCATAATTATCTAATTAATTTCCTTAATTAGCGGTGCGGGTTCTTACATATTTCATTACATTTATTGATGATTTTTCACGTTATGGTTACATTTATTTGCTTCATGAAAAATCTCAATCTGTAAATATCCTAGAGACATTCATTAAGGAGGTTGAGAGGCAGTTAGATAAAAAGGTGAAAATCGGAAGGTCAAATAGAGGTGGTGAATATTATGGTAAAGATAATGAGTCAGGACAATGTCCAGGTCCATTTGCAAAATTCCTCGAAGAGCATGGCATATGTTCACAGTATACTATGCCAGGCACACCACAACAAAATGGTGTGGCAGAAAGGCGTAACCAGACATTAATGGATATGGTTAGGAGCAAGATGTTCCTCTGGCATATGTGGTTTTCGAAGCTAAAAATGATAAGGATTAAGTCATAAACGAGCAGTTTTTGTACATAATTGCTTTATATATTGACTTTTCCATTTCAGTGTTATTTCTCACTATTATTTTTATATAGGAAAAAGAAGGAAAATACGACATTTTGAGAATAGAAGATTGCCGCGCGAATCTGCGCGGGTGGTGGCGCGATCCTGCGCCAATGGTTCTTCTGCCATTTTCCAAAATGTTGGCGCGATTTCGCACCGGGGTGGCGCGATCCCGCGCCAATTTGCGAAAAGACATGACCGTGTGTTTTTAAAGGGTAATTTTGGAACTACGCGACAAAAAAGAATACAAAAAGGATGTTGAATAGAAAAAAAGGAGGATTCGATCATTAGAGACGGCGGTGCTTAAGCGAGAGAGTTCTTGAGAGAAAATCTTGTTCATCTTTTGTTCTTCTATTTTCTATTTCCAGTTTATATTGGATCTTTATTTATCGGCTATGACAATGGTTGGCTAGTAATCTTTATTTTAGTTAGGGTCACAAACCCTCTGTGAACCCCTTCTACGACGGATTGGTTTATATTCACTCTTTTATATATATATTTTGTCTCTACTCTGTGCGTAATTTCTATCCTCTTTATTAGACTGATCAATCTAGTAGTATATGATAGTTTGAGGGTTAGAGCTCTAGATAGGAATATTAGGGTTTTAATCTTGAAAAGGAGTACGATAACAATTTGTACGCGTGCTAGGAATATACATATATGTTATTGCAGACGTTTAATTTATTGTTCTTATTGCATAATTCCATGAGGAACATAGCAAGGAATTGGGGTTCCAATTGGGGTTAAAGGGATAATCTTGCAAGGAATTGAGGGTTAACAATTTAATATTTTAGATGATAAATTGTCTGAATATTTATATAGATAAGTATTTTAAAGCAATCCAGAGTAAAGGCGGGGATCATTTGGTGAGTGCACTCTGGCTACAATGCTTTCTTATATTTTATAAAATCCATCTCTGTTATATTTGCATAATAGAAATCCAAAAATACGTCTTTACATTTAGTTTTTATTTTTACTCAACTCCACAATATTTCTCACAACTATTTGAAATTCTCTCGTCTTAAAAGGAATAATTATTTGATATTCGATCATAATCCCTGTGGAAACGATACTCTTCTTATCATTGTATTACTTATTCGATTGGTATACTTGCCAACACGTATCAAGTTTTTGGCGCCAGATGATAGTTTGAGAGTTAGAGCTCTAGATAGGAATATTAGGGTTTTAATCTTGAAAGATAGTAGGATAACAATTTGTATGCGTGCTAGGAATAGACGTATATGTTATTGCAGACGTTTAATTTATTGTGCTTATTGCGTAATTCCATGAGGAACATTGCAAGGAATTGGAGTTCCAATTAGGGTTAAAAGGATAATCTTGCAAGGAATTGAAAGTTAACTATTTAATATTTTAGATGATAAATTGTCTGAATATTTATATAGATGAGTATTTTAAATCATTCCAGAGTAAAGGCAGGGATCATTTGGTGAGTGCACTCTGGCTACAATGCTTTCTTATATTTTATAAAATCCATCTGTGTTATATTTTCATAATAGAAATCCAAAAATATGTCTTTACATTTAGTTTTTATTTTTACTCAAATCCACAATATTTCTCACAACTATTTGAATTTCTCCCGTCTTAAAAGGAACAATTATTTGATATTCGTTCACAATCCCTGTGGAAACAATACTCTTCTTATCACTGTATTACTTGTTCGATTGGTATACTTGCCAACACGTATCAAGTTTTTGGCGCCAGATGATAGTTTGAGGGTTAGAGCTCTAGATAGGAATATTAGGGTTTTAATCTTGAAAGATAGTAGGATAACAATTTGTATTCGTGCTAGGAATAGACGTATATGTTATTGCAGACGTTTAATTTATTGTGCTTATTGCGTAATTCCATGAGGAACATTGCAAGGAATTGGAGTTCCAATTAGGGTTAAAACGATAATCTTGCAAGGAATTGAAAGTTAACTATTTAATATTTTAGATGATAAATTGTGTGAATATTTATATAGATGAGTATTTTAAATCATTCCAGAGTAAAGGCGGGGATCATTTGGTGAGTGCACTCTGACTACAATGTTTTCTTATATTTTATAAAATCCATCTCTGTTATATTTTCATAATAGAAATCCAAAAATACGTCTTTACATTTAGTTTTTACTTTTACTCATCCACAATATTTCTCACAACTATTTGAATTTCTCCCGTCTTAAAAGGAACAATTATTTGATATTCGATCATAATCCCTGTGGAAACGATACTCTTCTTATCACTGTATTACTTGTTCGATTGGTATACTTGCCAACACGTATCAAGTTTTTGGCGCCAGATGATAGTTTGAGGGTTAGAGCTCTAGATAGGAATATTGGGGTTTTAATCTTGAAAAGGAGTATGATAACAATTTGTATGCGTGCTAGGAATAGACGTATATGTTATTGCAGACGTTTAATTTGTTGTGCTTATTGCATAATTCCTTGAGGAACATTGCAAGGAATTGGGGTTAAAGGGATAATCTTGCAAGGAATTGAAAGTTAACTATTTAATATTTTAGATGATAAATTGTCTAAATATTTATATAAATGAGTATTTTAAATCAATCCAGAGTAATGGCGGGGATCATTTGGTGAGTGCACTCTGGCTACAATGCTTTCTTATATTTTATAAAATCCATCTGTGTTATATTTTCATAATAGAAATCCAAAAATACGTCTTTACATTTAGTTTTTATTTTTACTCAAATCCATAATATTTCTCACAACTATTTGAATTTCTTCCGTCTTAAAAGGAACAATTATTTGATATTCGATCACAATCCCTGTGGAAACGGTACTCTTCTTATCACTGTATTACTTGTTCGATTGGTATACTTGCCAACACGTATCAAGTTTTTGGCGCCAGATGATAGTTTGAGGGTTAGAGCTCCAGATAGGAATATTGGGATTTTATTCTTGAAAGGGAGTAGGATAACAATTTGTATGCGTGCTAGGAATAGACGTATATGTTATTGCAGACTTTAATTTATTGTGCTTATTGCGTAATTCCATGAGGAACATTGCAAGGAATTGGGGTTAAAGGGATAATCTTGCAAGGAATTGAAAGTTAACTATTTAATATTTTAGATGATAAATTGTCTGAATATTTATATAAATGAGTATTTTAAATCAATCCAGAGTAATGGCGGGGATCATTTGGTGAGTGCACTCTGGCTACAATGCTTTCTTATATTTTTTAAAATCCATCTCTGTTATATTTTCATAATAGAAATCCAAAAATACGTCTTTACATTTAGTTTTTATTTTTACTCAAATCCACAATATTTCTCACAACTATTTGAATTTCTCCCGTCTTAAAAGGAACAATTATTTGATATTCGATCACAATCATTGTGGAAACGATACTCTTCTTATCATTGTATTACTTGTTCGATTGGTATACTTGCCAACAGAGAAGAAAATCCCAACATCTCTTTTTTTCTGCTCCTTCTCACCATATGACAAATCCTGTCAGACAACACTGCAATAATATTTAACCTCTCCTCCCCAGTAAGAATGTACAACAAAGAAGCTCACTCTATGTTCACATCTGTCAAATTGGAGGATGGCAGAATGTTAGCATTCACAAAATTGTGCCAGAATCGGCATTCACCAGTCAGATCCTTCATGTATAACTTTTCAGAAATACCACCAGCTTTAGTTTCCCACTTTGAATAAGGGTTGGTAATTCCTGTCCTGACCATTTCTATCAACTCAGGAAAATCATCTCTATACAACTTGTGTCATGAGGGCTGCAACCTGTTATACAGTGAAACATACTCACAGGAAGTAGCCTGATTCAAATTTCTCTGAAGGTAGAACTCAATAGTAGCTGCATCGAAATGGACATTAATGCCTCGCACCCTGGACATCTTGGTCATATGTAAATCCTCCAATTCTGCATTGGCACAAAACTTCTTGACAATTGCACCCGAAGCTTCCTCAGCATAATTAACTAAAACCTCCCATTGCCTTATGTGGATTGTTCTCATGATTGGGTTGTCTGCAGGCATTTCCAGATCAATATTCCTCTCTTGGATGAACCCCTTGTCTTCATAAAGCTCATAGTACCTCTCTTGAGCATCCATGTTCACAAATTTTTTCTCATCTAGATAATGAGAAACCTTTCTTTTCTTTCTTCCTTCGCCTGCCTTTTTCTTACACCATTGGTATTCTGAAAATTAGAAAAGTGATCCAATACACAGGGTATAGATAATGAAACCAGTCAGACCATATCACAGAAACCATTCTAAGATTTATTTCAGATCATATCACAGAGTGAAACAGTCATCCACAACATGTATTACAAACATCCAAAAAAATAACAAATATATATATATATATATATATATATATATATATTAATAAAAGATAAGCACACAATAATGAAAACACACACACAAAATGCACACACCCGCACACACAAGACATATGCACAAAAACTCACAAAAGTTTAAGCCTACCAAAACACACTCACACTCACATATATAATCATCCTCACAGCAAACAGAACCCAAATAACAACTACTGCCACATATATATATATATATACATATTTATTTATTTATTTTGACCAAAAAGAAAAAGAAATAAAAAATGTAAAGAACTTACCTTGGGTGCCATGGAAAAAAAATGAGAAGATGTGTGAGAGTGTGCTTGGTGTGTGATTGAGTGACCGGCGGTGTTGGAGAATTGAAGCAACAGTGTGTGAGGAAATGAAAGAAAAAAGAAAAAAGAAAAAAATTTGAAAGGGAGAGATGAAGTGAAATGGGGAAGGGGATGGCATGCGGCGCGAGGAATAGGGAAATGAGGGGGGAGGGTTAGGTTTATACGCTGGCAAAACGGCAGCGTTGTAATTAAAACAAATTGGCGCGACATCGCGCGCAACTGGCGCGGGCTCGTGGCAGTTTTCCAGAATTTTTTTTTATATATATCCTTCCGCGCGAGATCGCTCCAACTCGGCGCAAGATCGCGTCAACTCACTGGATTTTTGCCCAGGATCACGACGCGTTATCGCGCGAGAATGACACGAATCCACACCAATTGTCTGGTGTTTGGCTTAGTTTTTTTTTAAATAAAATACAGAAAAATGAAATAAAGTACTATGCATTGGGTTGCCTCCCAATAAACGCGTATTTAACGTCCCGAGCCTGACGGTTACCTCTTTATGTGCCAATGGAATTAAGATATTTTGTAAGGGTTAAAACTCTAGATAGGAATATTGGGGTTTTAATCTTGAAAGGGAGTAGGATAACAATTTGTATGCGTGCTAGGAATAAACGTATATGTTATTGCAGACGTTTAATTTATTGTGCTTATTGCGTAATTCCATGAGGAACATTGCAAGGAATTGGGGTTCCAATTGGGGTTAAAGGGATAATCTTGCAAGGAATTGAGGGTTAACTATTTAATATTTTAGATGATAAATTGTCTGAATATTTATATAGATGAGTATTTTAAATCAATCAAGAGTAAAGGCGGGGATCATTTGGTGAGTGCACTCTTGCTACAATGCTCTCTTATATTTTATAAAGTCCATCTCTGTTATATTTGCATAATAGAAATCCAAAAATACGTCTTTACATTTAGTTTTTGTTTTTACTCTACTCCACAATATTTCTCACAACTATTTGAAATTCTCTCGTCTTAAAAGGAATAATTATTTGATATTCGATCATAATCCCTGTGGAAACGATACTCTTCTTATCATTGTATTACTTATTCGATTGGTATACTTGCCAACACGTATCAGAGCATGATGAGTAACTCCTCATTACCCAAAAATTTGTGGACTTATGCGCTTAAAAGTGTGACCAACTTGCTGAATAGGATTCCTAGTAAGGCAGTTCAAAAGAATCCTTTTGAATTGTGGACAGGAAGGAAACCTACCTTATGGAACCTGCATGTTTGGGGTTGCCCAGCTGAAGCAAGCATTTATGATCCACATGAACAGAAGCTAGACTCTCGAACGATTAGTGGATACTTTATTGGTTATCCTGAGAAGTCCATAGGGTATGTATTTTATTGTCCGAACCATAGTCCGAGAATTATGGAAACTGGTAATGCAAGATTCACTAAGAATTGCGAAGTTAGTGGGTGTTCTAAAAGGGAAATTATGGAAATAAAGAAGACTGGGGTAAATGTTTCATTGCCTATAATTGTTACTCCATCTATTAAATTCCCTAATGTTGTTCCAGTTGTTGTAGAACAAGATGACAACACTGAACAACATTTGAATGAAGAAATACTCCCAGCAGATGCTAACTTGCAGAATGCTAATGCACAAGAACCACATGAAATAGAATTAAGAAGATCTCAAAGGGAACGTAGGCCAGCTATTTCGAATGATTATGTGGTTTACCTGCAGGAGTCAGATTATGACATTGGAATCAATAAAGATCTAGTTTCGTTTTCACAGGCCATAGAAAGTATAGAATCCGATAAATGGATTGAAGCTATAAAAAAAGAGCTAAAATACATGGATTAAAATGATGTCTGAGATCTCTTCGAGTTACCTGAAGGTTCCAAAAGAGTCGGTTGTAAGTGGGTCTTTAAGACGAAACGTGACTCTAATGGTAATATCGAACGATATAAAGCTAGACTTGTTGCCAAGAGTTATGCTCAGAAAGATGGCATTAATTATAAAGAGACATTTTCACCTGTCTCGAAAAAGGATTCATTAAGGATAATTATGGCATTGGTGGCTCATTATGATTTAGAGCTACATCAAATGGATGTGAAAACAGCCTTTCTTAATGGTGACCTTGAGGAGGAAGTTTATATGGATCAACCTGAAGGTTTTTCCATGGAAAGTGAAAGAAAATTAGTGTGTAAACTCAAGAGGTCAATATATGGACTTAAGCGAGCATCCTGACAATGGTATATCAAGCTCAATACCATTATTACATCTTATGGATTTGAGGAAAACACTGTTGATCGGTGTATTTACTAGAAGATCAGTGGGAGTAAGTTTGTTTTCTTAGTTCTTTATTTTGACGACATCTTACTTGCTGCAAATGTTTTGAGCATATTGCGTGAGAATAAAGATTTTCTCTCAAAGAATTTTGAAATGAAAGATATGGGAAATGCGTCCTATGTGATTGGAGTAGAAATATTCTGTGATCGATCACAAGGATTGTTGGGACTATCTAAGAAAGGATATATTGAGAAAATTCTAGAGAGATTTAATATGAGTAAATTCTCACTTGGGGTTGTTCCTATACAGAAAGTTGATAAATTTAGTCTCATGCAATGTCCAAAGAATGATGTTGAACGGAAAGAGATGGAATCAATTCCATATGCCTCTGTTTTGGGCAGCTTAATGTATGCTCAAACCTGTACTCGGTCGGATATCACTTTTGCGGTCAGGATGTTGGGCAGATATCAAAGTAATCCAGGAATGGAATATTTGAAAACTGCAAAGAAAGTTTTAATGTACCTTCAAGGCACGAAGGATCACAAGCTCATGTATAAAAGGTCCAATGAATTAGAAGTAATTGGATATACTGATTCGAATTTTGGTGGATGTCTTGATAGTAGAAAGTCAACCTTTGGCTACTTGTTTATGTTTGCTCAAGGAGCCATATCATAGAAAAGTACAAAACAGACTATCGTTGCTTCATCCACTATGGAGGCAGAATTTGTGCCATGTTTTGAAGCCACAACTCATGCATTATGGCTGCAGAACTTCATTTCAGGGCTTGTGGTTGTCGACACCATTAGCAGGCCACTGAAAATTTACTATGATAATTCTGCAGCAGTATTCTTCTCTAAGAACGAAAGATACTCTAAAGGTGCCAAACGTATAGAGTTAAACTATTTTTCCGTTAAAGAGGAGGTTCAGAAACAGAGTGTCAATTATGCACATAAGAACTGAACACATGATGGCAAACCCTTTGACGAAAGGGTTAAAACCAAAGCTATTTAAAGAACATGTTGAAAGTATGGGCCTTGGTTGTATTAAAGATTATTAATGTGTGACACTCTGAGCTCACCTATGTGTTTCTCACATACATTATGTTTCCTTGTTATTTTATGGTTGTATACACATTATGAATTTTGATAAGGAAGTCTTTGTAAGAAATTATGTGGACCTTTATGTTTCCTATATTATGAATTTTATGTGATGAATTGTTGGTGTTGTAGTATATGGAAGGGAATGTACTGAATTAATAGCGCACTATCGTCATATCTCACACTTGACAATTTATCTTTTATGATGACTAACATTAGAGATGCATGTATATTATGATTAATCGAGCCAAGTGGAAGAATGTTAGAAATATTAAGAATCAATTATAATATTAGAAAGATTTTATTATAATTGTAATGTTAACATTCTTGATAATTATAATGATTATAATATTAGAAAGATTTTATTATAATTATAATGTTAAGATTCTTGATATTATCCATTATAATTGTAGCCATTGATTAATGATACATTTAATGGCCCAATTAATTAATGATACATTTAATCTCAATCATATCATTGATTTGGTATATGATGGACTTACTAGATTATAAGTTATGGAATATATATATTAGGGATGGTCCTCTCTCCCCTTCAACCCTAATGTCATTCTCTCCATCAGAATACATATTAAAGTAAGGAAGGCTTAGAGAGAGAAATTACCCCAACACAATTGCTCATAAGGTGATGACTGTTGTTAACCCTTCATCATCGTTTCCAGATATGTCTTTATCTCTTTTGTGTATGTGAAAATTATGTATTCCCAAGATCCTTTATCATGTTCTTATTTTATGATTTATGAACATGATATATTATGAAAACTAACATTCACATCAATAAAATGCTTGCGAACCATCTCGCCTCAATGAAAGAAAAAAAAGTACTTCGGAAGTGTTTCTAATCAAATGTCATTGTATGTAACACACTAGTGCTTTTTTTATTTTTCAAAGAATGGAGACAGAAAAGAGCGGAAAGACTAAATCAAAAGACGGTGGAGTCACAAGAGTGAAGATTACCTAGAACATCACTAAGTAACAAAGAATCTCATCAAAACAGAAAAAACAAAAGCTACCAAAAAGGAACAGATAAGAAAGACTACGAGGGGCCTTGCAGAGAACCACTAGGGTAGACCTTGTTCGTGAAGATGCCGTAGCTATTTAATATAGAAGGATGTTAGCCACATCTATAAGGTTTTTTTTTTAAAATTGTTTCAAGGGTTTCTCAAGCCCAAAGCTAAGGATTAATTTTTTCGAGACGGAGAGATCATGCGATTATGGGTACAACCTCTCCCAACAAAGTATTTTCTATACACACACCAGAGATCAAACTCTGTCAATATACTTAAAGGAACCAACTATCTACCAATTGTATTGGATTTTATTGTTCATCTATAAAGTATTTGCTTCGTTGTATACTTGACCAGAAGATTCCATTGAATGACCGGCCATCTTTTCAATTGGATAGGTATTGGTTTCTTCAAGTGCCTTATCTTCACTGCGTGAATTAAGTTAATAAAATATTAACACATTATTAATATATTAATAATGTAATACATATTAATAAAAATTAATAATATACTAATGATTTGTCAATGTTTTGCTATTTAATAGGCTATACACCCATATGGTTCAAGAATTTCTCTCGAATTATGAAAACCCAACTATGAAGCTAGGAAAGCAATTAAGCACATCAGAATTCTATTTCTCACAGGCCAAGGGATGATTATTAATACAATTGTTCAGTTCTATTAAACCGTATAATGATACCTCAAGGGTATGCGCTCAGAGATATCCTAGATATAGGTATCTAGATTGGCTTATAGCCAATACTCCAATCACTGCGCACAAGCAATAGGCTTATAGCCAAGACGTGGGTGTGTACACAGTGTTGGCAGCAATAGTAAATAGATTGAAAGTATGTACCTGGGGTCTTTAGCCTCTTATTTATAAGGGTTACCTCTTGGACTTGTGTAGATCTCCTAGTTGTAGTAGGATTTAACTTCCTTTCTGTTGGGATAGGGACTCTATCCTTAGCAGCCTTACTGTTTTATATTGTTAGGATAATTGGGTAGTTATCCTTTAAGGGATCCTTGGGTAGGTGGTTAGCATATGGAAATATTCCATAACAGTTTCCCCCAGCCCGGCAGTTCAGAAGCTCGGACTGCTGGGGTGCCTAAGTTTGATTGATAGGCCGACCCTACCGAGGTACTATGATCCTGCCTTAGGTCTGGTGCGACTACCTCTTCTTGGCTTCTTTTCTCTTGAAGTCTCTGAGTGGTGAGGCGGTGTTTGCCTTTTTTTGACTTTGAGCTCGGCTTCTTATACCATAGCTTTCTTTAAATTGACTTGGCTTTTGCCTTGCCTACACTTTTGAAGGCAGTATATTTGCCTTTCTGATTTTAGCCTGGCTTAACGTACCGTGGCTTTTCTAGACTTTTTGCCATATTTTGTTTGAGCCCGGCTTCGCATACCGCCTCGATTTGTCTTTTATCTTAAATTGGGGTGTGATCCTTTTCTAGGATCATGATCTCTCCAAATTCGTCTTCTCGGATTGGGGTGTGATCCTTTTTCGTAGAATCACATCTCTCCAATTCTATCTTTCTTCTTCTTCTTTTTTCGGATCGGGGTGTAATCCTTTGGCTAGGATCACATCTCTCCAATTCCGTCTTCATTTTTATCTCAGATTGGGGTGTGATACTTTTCTTAAGATCACATCTCTCCTTTTCTGTCTTCATTTTGATCTCGAAGCCTGAAGCTATGGTTTAGGCTGAGTTGAAGCTCAAGGCTGAGGCCGAGCTTTAATCTTGAAGCCCTTCATTGGGCTGAATTAGAGCTCAAGGCTAAGGCCGAGCTTTTAAGCTTCAAGCCCTTCGTTGGGCTGAGCTCAAGGACGAGGCCGAGCTAATAATTTTAAAGCACTTTCTTGGGCTTAGTTGAAGCTCAAGGCTGAGGCCGAGCTTTTAATGAATTTTAAGCCCTTCACTAGACTAAGTTGGAGCTCAATGCTAAGGCCGAGCTTTTAAACCTGAAGCCCTTAATTGGGCTGAGCTCAAGGCTGAGGCCGAGCTAATAAATTTGAAGCCCTTAACTGGGCTGAGTTGAAGCTCAAAGCTGAGGTCGAGCTATTAAACTTGAAGCCCTTCGTTGGGCGAAGCTCAAGGCTAAGGCCGAGCTAATAATTTTGAAGCCCTTAACTGGGCTAAGTTGAAGCTCAAGGCTGAGGCCAAGCTATTAATCTTGAATCCCTTCACTGGGCTGATTTGGAGCTCAAGGCTGAGGCCGAGCTTTTAAACTTGAAGCCCTTAATTGGGCTGAGCTTAAGGCCGAGGCAGTAACACCCCGTATATATCCGGTAATGGTATCATACTATCGTATTAAGCTGTGCTTAATTAAAAATGCGGAATATCAATTTCTTTTCAATTATGATGTCATTGTCATTACCAACTTGCTTATTAATCAATTAATAAAACATCACCCGTATGTAATTGCAATAAAACAGCTAACTGAAATACCTCATTAATTAAAACAACAATAATGTATGTCTCTAGTCACGGAACTACAACACGTAGACCGGACTAACTATTAGTTTATACAACTCAACTCAAAAGTACTAACAACATAGTGGCAAGGACAACTCTCATGCTCACCCAAATAAGGCAACAAAGCCCAACATAAGTCTCAACATCAACATCATAATAATAATGCGGAAAACATAAACAGCATCCAGCCCAGTCATGCTAGCAAATAAGCAGTAATATCCTAATCAGCTAAGCTCTGGCCTCCTGTCGCCAGAGGCATCAGTCACCATACTACCTAAACCTGAAATAAGCATTCCCCAAACGTGGGGTGAGATCTCTAAACAAGAAATCTCAGTAAGGCAAGGGGTCCTCAAGGATCTTCCACCCCAAGCTCGCTTATATGTACAATATAAGTTTAAAAGCAGTTTATCATCATCAGTTCTAAAATAGTGCAATGCATGAGATAATCATATCATGTGTGTCAATACTAATCTACTGGCCGGAGAAATGCAGGATGTACGTCTACAACCCCACAATAAGTACAAGACACCGCTTGTATCCACCCCGGATCACCGTATTGTATGACGCCACATACTCAGGCTTACCGTCAAGATGGAACAACACATGCATATTAAAAGCCATTAACACATAAAGCTCAACAGCAATTCATATATCTCAAAGCATGTAACACAACATGCATATAACCATACCCCCATGGGACATGGTGGAACCACAACATGGCTAAACTGAGGACACGAAAGCTTACCTTGCAAGCTAACACCTAAAGCCAAGAGTCCAAAGCTCAAAGTCCAAACACAGTAGATTCACAATCTGTTATGGACCAACAATAAATCAATAATATGCACCGCAAGCATACAATATTAAGACAACGCCTTTCCATTACGTTTTACGTCTTAAGGCTTCTCCCCAAGCCATAAGCCCTTAATCATATGATTCTGACTTACATTAATTAATTACAGAAGATCAACTTCCTCAAACTAGGGTCCACAAACCCATAGATCAGTTCTGGATGAACAGTACGCTACTGTTCCTCGCGAAACCCAGAATATCATGATATTCGTCGGGGACATATTCGGATATGAAATATCTGAATATCTCACAGGCAATATCCGGATATCCAATATCCGGAAATCACTCTGGCAATATCCGGATATCCAGATTCCCATATCCGGATATCCATATCCGGATATCAATATCCGGATATTCCACGTCAAATATCCGGATATTTCGCGACAGAATGCAGTTTCTGCATTTCGCGAAGATATCCCTCCAAGGTTTCATTTTTAACACTTCTAGAAGCTTAAGCATGCATCTTAAGGTGCATTTCTGTTCATACGACAGTTGGTTACTTATTTAACTCATTAAACATACCAAGACACCTCTTTTACTCATCAAAACACATGATCAAGGTTGGTACAACTTACCAAAGTTCAAAACAGAGCAACAATGGCTCTTGGAGCACACCACACTGCCTCTACAAGTCTGACCTTCAAGGCACACGAAAATGACAATACAAGCAAGGTTCTTTGTGCCAAAAGGTGGCTTCTTGAAGCTCAAGAAGCCAAGAACAAGGTCAAAAAGCCCAAACTCTACAAGACAGCCCCAAGGTCAGCAATTTCACCTTACCACAAGGCCACAAACTCAGAGTGAAGCTCACAACACACTCACTCAAGTATTTCCCACTCACCCAAGGTGTTTTGGTGAAGAAACTAGAGGAAAAGGTGACAACTTGGTTGAGTTTCAAAGGAAACAAGGCAAGGCATGAAGGAGGCTGGTCAGCAGCTCCAAGGCACCAACTTTCACGTTCAAATGGCTGAGTATCAGCCTAGGTTAGTGTTCAAAAGTTGTATTTAAAGCCCACTTAAAGGAAAGCACACAATATTAGCTTTAATTGCTACGCTTAGCATTTTAATCCCAAACTTTGGATTCTTAACCTACTCAATTTTACAAGAATTATCATATTTTTCTAATAATTTTCGGAGCACCTTTCTGGTACGCGCTGTTAATAGCCAGTACAAGTTTTCGGCACCAGTTCTCATTATTTTGACTTGAAACTCGTTTTACAAGTCCTACATATTATTCTAGTAATTATCATGCACTTATTATAATTTTCCGGGATACTTTTTCGGTACGCATTTATACCGACTAGCAGAACCAGTATCTGCATTTTTCTTCCGAAAAGAGACTTTCAGCATTCGTAATCACTTACTATAATTATTAAAGCCTCATAATAATTATTAGGGTCAATTATGGAAGCATTTCCTATTTTCTCATAATTTATTAATTAAATTCCTTAATTAACGGTGCGGGTTCTTACAGATGCTGAGCTAATAAATTTGAAGCCCTTAACTGGGCTAAGTTGAAGCTCAAGGCTGAGGCCAAGCTATTAATCTTGAATCCCTTCACTGGGCTGATTTGGAGCTCAAGGCTGAGGCCGAGCTTTTAAACTTGAAGCCCTTAATTGGGCTGAGCTTAAGGACGAGGCTGTAACACCCCGTATATATCCGGTAATGTTATCATACTATCGTATTAAGCTGCGCTTAATTAAAAATGCGGAATATCAATTTCTTTTCAATTATGATGTCATTGTCATTACCAACTTGCTTATTAATCAATTAATAAAACATCGCCCGTATATAATTGCAATAAAACAGCTAACTGAAATACCTCATTAATTAAAACAACAATAATGTATGTCTCTAGTCACGGAACTACAACACGTAGACCGGACTAACTATCAGTTTATACAACTCAACTCAAAAGTACTAACAACATAGTCACATGGACAACTCTCATGCTCACCCAAGTAAGGCAACAAAGCCCAACATAAGTCTCAACATCAACATCATAATAATAATGCGGAAAACATAAACAGCATCCAGCCCAGTCATGCTAGCAAATAAGCAGTAATATCCTAATCAGCTAAGCTCTGGCCTCCTGTCGCCAGAGGCATCAGTCACCATACTACCTAAACCTGAAATAAGCATTCCCCAAACGTGGGGTGAGATCTCTAAACAAGAAATCTCAGTAAGGCAAGGGGTCCTCAAGGATCTTCCACCCCAAGCTCGCTTATATGTACAATATAAGTTTAAAAGCAGTTTATCATCATCAGTTCTAAAATAGTGCAATGCATGAGATAATCATATCATGTGTGTCAATACTAATCTACTGGCCGGAGAAATGCAGGATGTACGTCTACAACCCCACAATAAGTACAAGACACCGCTTGTATCCACCCCGGATCACCGTATTGTATGACGCCACATACTCAGGCTTACCGTCAAGATGGAACAACACATGCATATTAAAAGCCATTAACACATAAAACTCAACAACAATTCATATATCTCAAAGCATGTAACACAGCATGCATATAACCATACCCCCATGGGACATGGTGGAACCACAACATGGCTAAACCGAGGACACGAAAGCTTACCTTGCAAGCTAACACCTAAAGCCAAGAGTCCAAAGCTCAAAGTCCAAACACAGCAGATTCACAATCTGTTATGGACCAACAATAAATCAATAATATGCACCGCAAGCATACAATATTAAGACAACGCCTTTCCGTTACGTTTTACGTCTTAAGGCTTCTCACCAAGCCATAAGCCCTTAATCATATGATTCTGACTTACATTAATTAATTACAGAAGTTCAACTTCCTCAAACTAAGGTCCACAAACACATAGATCAGTTCTGGATGAACAGTACGCTACTGTTCCTCGCAAACCCAGAATATCATGATATTCCTCGGGGACATATTCGGATATGAAATATCCGAATATCTCACAGGCAATATCCGGATATCCAATATCCGGAAATCACTCTGGCAATATCCGGATATCCAGATTCCCATATCCGGATATCAATATCCGGATATCCATATCCGGATATCAATATCCGGATATTCCACGTCAAATATCCGGATATTTCGCGACAGAATGCAGTTTCTGCATTTCGCGAAGATATCCCTCCAAGGTTTCATTTTTAACACTTCTAGAAGCTTAAGCATGCATCTTAAGGTGCATTTCTGTTCATACGACAGTTGGTTACTTATTTAACTCATTAAACATACCAAGACACCTCTTTTACTCATCAAAACACATGATCAAGGTTGGTACAACTTACCAAAGTTCAAAACAGAGCAACAATGGCTCTTGGAGCACACCACACTGCCTCTACAAGTCTGACCTTCAAGGCACACGAAAATGACAATACAAGCAAGGTTCTTTGTGCCAAAAGGTGGCTTCTTGAAGCTCAAGAAGCCAAGAACAAGGTCAAAAAACCCAAACTCTACAAGACAGCCCAAGGTCAGGAATTTCACCTTACCACAAGGCCACAAACTCAGAATGAAGCTCACAACACACTCACTCAAGTATTTCCCACTCACCCAAGGTGTTTTGGTGAAGAAACTAGAGGAAAAGGTGACAACTTGGTTGAGTTTCAAAGGAAACAAGGCAAGGCATGAAGGAGGCTGGTCAACAGCTCCAAGGCACCAACTTTCACGTTCAAATGGCTGAGTATCAGCCTAGGTTAGTGTTGTAAATAATATTGATTTAGTTATTATTTAGTTTTTATTTAGTCATTTATTGTTGTATTGGGCCAAGCCCTTTGTTGTATTGGGCCAAACCCATTAGGTTAAAAGTAGGTCAAATATTCTCTATAAATAGAGAACCCTTTGTACACATTATTTACAATTCTATAATATATTCGAATACCCTTTTTCAAGTTGGTATCAGAGCTCTCGATCTGAGGGCTTTGCTTCCGCACATATTATCTTCTTTTTTAACAAAACCCTAATTTCTTTGCCTCTTGCCGCCATCAGCCGCCACCGGAAAATTTTTCGGGGACCTTTTTGGACCAAGGGAACCATTGTTGACCTTATTTTTCCTCCGATCTATCTTTCTACGCACTGTTCCTCCGCCACAAACGACCGAAACACCTCCGACCGCCTCCAATCAGATCTATCTTCACCGTTTGGACCACTTTCCGGCGACTTTTCAACCGAGACCACCCACAGACAGGTGCGCGCTCACCGGACGACCACACCAAAAAAATCTCAGCCGGCGAAGCCCCTCCACGCGCTCTCACGCGCCGCCCCTTTCCCGGAGAGTGAATCCCACGCGCAGCTCCTTTCTCCGGCGCGTGCGGTCGTGATTTTGGACCGGACCACCACCATTCTTCTCGTCTTCTTGTCTTCTGTCTGGATCTGTAATTATTTTTCTGATCAGAGGTCATTTGATATTCTGTTTGGTTGATTTTATCGCTGGTTGTTAACTTTTTTTGTTAAAGAATGGCCGAGCATGATAGTTCTTCAATCTTATTTGGTAAGAGCACACGTTCTATATCTCTTCTTGCTTCTTGCACTGATTTTAAAACCTCATGGATTTTGGATTCTGGTGCAACTGATCATATGGCTTGTCGTACTGAGTTGTTTTGTTCTTATCATCCTACTGTTGGTAGTCATACTATATTCGTAGCTGATGGATCCCATAAACCAGTTATTGGTTCTGGTAACATTCAAATTCAACCTTCCTTGTTTCTTAAAAATGTTCTTTATGTTCCTCAGCTTTCTACTAATCTTATCTCCACTCAAAAACTTACAACTGATTTGAATTGTTCTATCACATTTTTTCCTTCTCATTGTCTTATTCAGGATCTTACCACGAAGAAGACAATTGGAGTTGCTAATGAACAGGATGGGTTGTATCATCTCCTTCCAGACCATGCTAGCAAAAATCAGTTATTAATGACACGTCATCCTTCTACTGCAGAGTCTATGATTTGGCTCCATCACAAGCGTCTGGGGCATCCACCATTTAGTCTTTTGAAGTCTATGTTCCCCTCTCTATTTCTCCATAAGTCGGTTGAGACCTTTCATTGTGATGTTTGTGAATTTGCAAAACACCATCGAGTGTCATTTCCTTCTAGCACTATTAAAAGCAGGGAACCTTTTTCTCTTATCCATTCTGATGTTTGGGGCCCTTCTAAAGTGCACAGTGTTTCAGGTGCAAGGTGGTTTGTTTCTTTTATTGACGATTGTACTCGGATAACATGGATATACTTGATGAAAGACAAGTCTGAAGTACCAGAGATATTTATTCGGTTTCATCACATGGTTGAGACTCAGTTTGGTAAGGGTATTAAAAGACTCAGATATGATAATGGTACTGAGTACGTCAATCAACGCCTGTCACAATTCATTTCAGACAAAGGTATGATTCATGAGCTCACATATGTTGATACCCCTCAACAAAACGGGGTTGCTGAAAGAAAAAATCGTCACCTTCTTGAAGTTGCTAGAGCACTACTTTTCCAGACATCTGTTCCTAGTTCTTATTGGGGAGAAGCAGTATTAGCTGCAACTTTTTTGATCAACCGTTTACCTTCACGGGTCCTTAACAATATCAGTCCTATTCATTCCATGACTTCCTTCTTTCCTTTTGTTCCCATATTGCAGAGCCTTCCACCAAGAGTGTTTGGATGTGTTGCCTTTGTCCATGTTCATAAACAACATCGGAGTAAGTTAGATCCTAGGGCTCTTAAGTGTGTCTTCCTTAGTTATAACCCTTATAAAAAAGGGTACAAGTGTTATCATCCACCAAGTCAAAATTTTTTTGTTTCTATGGATGTCACCTTTCAAGAATCTGAATCTTATTTCCTGGGTCCTCATCGTCAGGGGGAGAATAGTTCTTCAGAAGACTCGTCCCCTTCCTTCTTTGAGTCTGGATCAATCTTCTCTCTTCCTAGTGTGTCTGCTCCTGGTGTGTCAGAACCTTCAAATACACCTGAGATACAACCCATACTGTCTCACCAGCAACCTCAATCGTCTGAACCACTGGTAAGTCCTGAATCTCCTATTTCTTCTGAGTCTCCTGAATCTCCTGTTTCTGATTCTAATATTATTTCCTCTCATGATTTGTCTATTTCTTCTGATATCTCTAATGACTTACCCATTGCTTCTACTTCTGATGACTTACCTATTGCTCTTAGAAAAGGAAAAAGATCTTGTCACAAGAAAACTTGTTCCTCTTGTCCCTCTTGTACTCAATACCCTATCTCCCACTTTGTTTCCTCTGCTAATCTTTCTGTGCAGCACAAAAGCTTTGTTTCAGCACTAGATTCTATTGCAATCCCAAAATCAGTACATGAAGCCTTGAAAGATAGGAATTGGGCTCAAGCCATGCAAGAGGAGATGAATGCTTTGGAGAAAAATAAAACATGGGAGGTTATTGATAGACCCAACGGAAAGAAAACAGTAGGGTGCAGATGGGTTTATGCCCTGAAATATAATTCTGATGGCACTCTTGAGAGATATAAGGCTCGATTAGTGGCCAAAGGTTACACTCAAACCTATGGCATTGATTATGAAGAAACCTTTGCTCCAGTTGCAAAGATGAATACAGTGAGAATCTTGTTATCCCTTGCTGCCCATTACAATTGGGATATAAATCAATTTGATGTGAAAAATGCTTTCCTCAATGGTGAGTTAGAAGAAGAAGTCTACATGGAAATTCCACCTGGTTTTGATTCTGTGAAGGGGGAAAATAAAGTTTGTAGATTAAAAAAGGCCTTGTATGGATTGAAGCAGTCACCTCGTGCTTGGTTTGGAAGATTTACTAAGGTTATGATGACCTTAGGATACAGACAGAGTCAAGGAGATCACACTCTTTTCTTCAAGCACTCCCAAAATGGGAAGCTTACTGTGTTCCTTGTATATGTTGATGATATTATTATCACAGGTGATGATTTTGTGGAGAGACAGATTCTGCAAACACGGCTTGCCTCTGAGTTTGAAATCAAAGACCTTGGGAAACTGAGATATTTCCTAGGGATAGAAGTAGCTCATTCAAGCAAAGGAATTTTTATCAGCCAGAGGAAATATGTTCTTGATCTTCTCAAAGAAGCAGGAAAGCTCGGGTGTAAACCCTCTAATACTCCTATTGAGCAGAATCACAAGATGGGCTATGAAGAAGAGATTCCTCCAGTTGATAAAGGAAAATATCAACGGCTAGTTGGGAAATTGATATATCTGGCCCATACTAGACCAGACCTAGCTTATGTTGTTAGTGTTGTCAGTCAGTTTATGCACGATCCAAAAGAAAAACACATGCAGGCAGTAGAGAGAATTCTTCAGTATCTTAAAGGTACTCCTGGTAAAGGATTGTTATTCCGACGTGATGACAATCTATCTTTAGAAGTCTACACAGATGCTGATTATGCTGGATCCGTGACTGACCGTCGTTCTACCACTGGTTATTGCATGTTTCTTTGCGGTAACTTGGTGACATGGAGAAGTAAGAAACAAGATGTGGTTGCCAGATCAAGTGCAGAAGCTGAATTTCGAGCTATGGCTCAAGGCATTTGTGAGTTACTGTGGCTGAAAATTGTACTTGATGATCTCAAAATAAAATGTGAGGGACCTATGAAGCTGCTATGTGATAATAAGTCCGCTATTTGTATAGCTCATAATCCAATTCAACATGATCGGACTAAACATATTGAGGTCGACCGCCATTTCATCAAAGAGAAACTTGATAGCGGGTTGATTACCACTCCATACATTCCCACTGGGCGTCAATTAGCTGATCTATTAACAAAGGGGCTTCCTTCAGACAGATTTCAAGAACTTACTAGCAAGCTGGGAATGATAAATATCTATTCCTCAGCTTGAGGGGGAGTGTTGTAAATAATATTGATTTAGTTATTATTTAGTTTTTATTTAGTCATTTATTGTTGTATTGGGCCAAGCCCTTTGTTGTATTGGGCCAAACCCATTAGGTTAAAAGTAGGTCAAATATTCTCTATAAATAGAGAACCCTTTGTACACATTATTTACAATTCTATAATATATTCGAATACCCTTTTTCAAGTGTTAGTGTGCAAAAGTTGTATTTAAAGTCCACTTAAAGGAAAGCACACAGTATTAGCTTTAATTGCTATGCTTAGCATTTTAATCCCAAACTTTGGATTCTTAACCTACTCAATTTTACAAGAATTATCATATTTTTCTAATAATTTTCGGAGCACCTTTCTGGTACGCGCTGTTCATAGCCAGTACAAGTTTTCGGCACCAGTTCTCATTATTTTGACTTGAAACTCGTTTTACAAGTCCTACATATTATTCTAGTAATTATCATGCACTTATTATAATTTTCCGGGATACTTTTTCGGTACGCATTTATACCGACTAGCAGAACCGGTATCTGCATTTTTCTTCCGAAAAGAGACTTTCAGCATTCGTAATCACTTACTATAATTAGTAAAGCCTCATAATAATTATTAGGGTCAATTATGGAAGCATTTCCTATTTTTTCATAATTTATTAATTAAATTCTTTAATTAACGGTGCGGGTTCTTACAGATGCTGAGCTAATGAAGCCCTTAACTGGGTTGAATTGAAGCTCAAGGCTGAGGTCGAGCTTTAATCTTGAAGCCCTTCATTGGGGTGAGTTGGAGCTCAAGGCTGAGGCCGAGCTATTAAACTTGAAGCCCTTTACTGGGCTGATTTGGAGCTCAAGGCTGAGGCCGAGCTTTTAAACTTGAAGCCCTTCGTTGGGCTGAGCTCAAGGCTGAGGCCGAGCTAATAATTTTGAAGCCCTTTATTGGGCTGAGTTGAAGCTCAAGGCTGAGGCAGAGCTTTTAAACTTGAAGCTCTATGTTGGCCTTTTTTATCTGAACCCGACTATTTATGCCGTCGTCTTTTGATTTGAGCCTCGCTTCTTTCGCGGGGGCTTTTTAATCTAAACCCGTCTTTTTATGCCATGGTCTTTTAATTTATAGCCCCGCTTCTTTCGCGGAGGCTTTTTTTATCTAATCCCGGCTTTTTATGCCGTGGTCATTTGATTTGAGCCCCGCTTCTTTCGCGGGGGATTTTTAATCTAAACCCGGCTTTTTATGCCGTGGTCTTTTAATTTATAGCCCCGCTTCTTTCGCGGAGGCTTTTTTATCTGATCCCTGCTTTTTATGCCGTGGTCATTTGATTTGATCCCCGCTTCTTTCGCGGGGGATTTTTAATCTAAACCCGGCTTTTTATGACGTGGTCTTTTAATTTGAGCCTCGCTTCTTTCGCAGAGGCTTTTTATCTAATCCCGGCTTTTTACGCCGTGATCTTTTAATTTGAGCCCCGCTTCTTTCGCGGAGGCTTTTTTAATCTGAACCCGACTTTTTATACCGTGGTCTTGTAGAGACGGAGATTCTCGTTGGCATTGAGGTTCTTGAGCTTCTTGCACGACGATTGCCCTTCATGCTTTTTTATTTCATGGTGAGCCCCATTGTATTAAGATTTGGTTGTGGCAGCGCTTCTCTTGCTACCGCGGTGATTATCCGTGGCTTTACGCTTGTGCTCTGCGTGCTCACTATAGTTGGATGGGAATCAAACTTTACGGTTTCCCACAGACGGCACCAATGTTCAGTTCTATTAAACCGTATAATGATACCTCAAGGGTATGCACTCAGAGATATCCTAGAGATAGGTATCTAGATTTTCTTATATTCAATACTCCAATCACTGCGCACAAGCAATAGGCTTATAGCCAAGACGTGGGTGTATGCACTGTGTTGGCAGCAATAGTAAATAGATTAAAAGTATGTACCTGGGGTCTTTAACCTCATATTTATAAGGGTTATCTCTTGGGTTTGTGTAGATCTCCCAGTTGTAGTAGGATTTAACTTCCTTTCTGTTGGGATAGGGACTCTATCCTTAGCAGCCTTACTGTTTTATATTGTTAGGATAATTAGGTAGTTATCCTTTAAGGGATCCTTGGGTAGGCGGTTAGGATATGGAAATATTCCATAACAACAATGTTTAGTGAGATGCATATGAAAGAAAAGGAAAACAATTATTGACGTAGGAATTTCTATCCTACCATGCACAAAATGATCCAAAATTTCACAAAAACTTTGAAGTTAGTTTTGGGCCTAGTGAGTTTATTAGCCCAATATTAATATGTGATGTACGTATGTTGTGGGTTTAAATGGATCAATCGAATTAACAGGGGCTTATGGTTCGACCTAAATCAGGTCAGGTTTGGCCTATTATATATAGTAAAATAGAACAAACTCAGGCATAAAAAAAGCCTATTTAGAAAGCAGGCCATAAGCTTTCTTTTACATGCCCTGCCTATAAGCCTATAGGGTTTAGGGTTTATAGGTCGGCTATTATATTATTTATTTTAAATAAAATAAATAATTTATTATTGTAATGATTTTGAATAATAAAATAATATTATTTAAATTATTATTTTTAATTATTGAATGCCTAATAGCTTAAATAGGCTGACAAGCCTAGATCAAAGCTTTTAGATTCTATCTCTAGCAGGTAGAATCACTCTATCCAAAGCAATTTTGGCTGCTACACCATTGTATCCTATGCAGGTTTGCACCATGCCTAAATGCACAACTGATGACATTGAGAAACAAATCAGAAGCTTTGTGTGGGGATCTTTGAGCGCAAGTCGACGACCTTCTCTAGTTGCTTGGAATCAGGTATGTTTGCCTAAGGAACAAGGAGGCCTAGGTATGAGAAAAATGAAGGACATGAACATAGCATTCCTCATGAAAGTGGGCCATAATATCCTATCCAACCCTAATGCTTTGTGGGTAAGGGTTCTGAAGAGCAAACATAACGTGGAAGAGGGTTTACTTCCTCACATTCATATGCCTAGGAGCTGCTCCAATCTCTAGAAAGGAATTGTTAAGTGTTGGGATCTGGTATTGGCCCATAGTCCTGTACTCGTGGGTGATGGTAGGCAGACTCGGTTCTGGTCTGATTCGTGGCTCCCGAATCATGGTCCGCTTAGCATCTATGTCCCAAACACAACTCTTTCAGATTTGGTGAATTGTTCAATAGCAGACTACGTCATAAATACTGGGGGTTGGAATTGGGACTCTCTTCAGCAATTCATTCCTAGCTATGTTTTGGCTTAAATTGCAAATGTCATTCCTCCTTTGATAATGGGTCTCCAAGACCGAGTTATATGGGCTGAATCCTTTGATGGTTTATTCTCGATTAAGTCGGCCTATAGAGTTATTACCAGTAATGTTGCTGAAGGGAATTCAAACCAATGGAATCATATCTGGAAGTGGGATGGACCAGAGCGTGTTCGCACTTTTCTTTGGCTTCTCAGGAGTGAAAAACTAATGACAAATTCTAGGTGTTATCAACGTCATCTAACTACTTCAGAGGTATGTCCCAGGTGTAACTTTGCAAATGAGACAAACATACATGCAGTTAGAGACTACCATTATGCTCTAGAAGTCTGGCGTATCTTAGTGAGACCGGATAGATGGGATGAGTTTGTTTGTATGCCTATTGATGTCTGGCTTCAAACAAATTTATCAAATTATTGTTCTTGGAATGAGGAAATAAGCTGGTCTTTATTGTTTGGTATCACAACTTGGTTTCTGTGACGAACAAGAAATGAACAGGTGTTCCAAGGAGCGACTCTCACTAGTTATAGTATTCATAAGGCTGCACTTGGGTATTGTGGAAGCGTCATCCATGCAAATAAAATGTTAAGCATGTCAGGCTTACAAGTGTCAACTCGTTCGGAGAAGTTCATTATGTGGACAAGGCCTCCTGATAATTGGATGAAACTAAACCTTAATGGGGCAAGCTCCTCAAGTACTATGCAATCTGGTTGTGGAGGGGTTATAAGGAATTCAACAGGAAATTGGATTGTGGGTTTCTGTAAGAATCTAGGGTGTGGAAACGTTCTTAATGTTGAACTATGGGCTTGTTTAGTTGGCCTAAATCTCAGTTGGAACAAAGGATTCAAATTTATTTGGTTGGAAGGGGACTCATTGGTGGCTCAACATCTCACTAGAAATGGTTGTAGTGAAACACACCCATCTTTTCCTTTGGTAAGAAGCATCCGAGAATTGGTGACCAGAAACTGGAGGGTGTTCATCTCTTATATCCATCGTGAAGGAAATAGTGTGGTTGATTGGCTTGCCTCCTATACTTATGAGTTTAATTGGCAGACTCAAGTATTTGTTGATCCTCCACAAGGATGTCTTGGCAGACTATTATGTGACTCTATAGGAGTAGGGTGGCCCAGAGTTTGTAGCTAGTTTTTGTTTTTTGTTTTTATCTTCATGTTAATTTCCAAAAAAAAAAGCTTTTATTTTTTAAATATAAGTCAGACCAGACTTATAATTTGGGCCTACACAAGTTAACAGATTAGGCCAGGTCTAAAGTATTTTACACTGCCTGACCTATTTAAGTCAAAGTCTAGCCCAGCCTATTTACACCTCCACTTATGTAATTAAGTTTGTCTTGTAATACTTATCTTAATATACTTTTAAAGAGGGGGTTTGCATTTATCATTTAACATGACACAACAAAGTTTACTACACACACAACATTTTGTGGGGCCCACACTTTTTGAAGAAAAAAAACTACGGCACGCAAAACGAATCTCTATAACATTATACAATCACTTTTCCTACAACATAACTCTTATAAAACCCTTTGTATTATGGAGTGTGTGTTACGATCCAGTTATAAGGTATGAGACTTGGAGTCTCATAACTGTCTGCAGCCGATTAATTAACATTCATATGATAGTAAGCGCAACATACTTAAATAATTAAATGCGAAAGCTCTTTTCTCATTCTCTAGACTAGGCCTAGTAAGAAAATGTGTTTAACTTTTTTTCCCCTTATGTATTGCAATTTTCATCGCTTCTTTGATCAAAACAAAACGGGCATCATTTTGTTTGTATTTCGGACCACTGGGAAAAATTCTCACCATGATAATTTCAACTTGATTGACAATTTAATATAATCCAGACATAATTCATATTACCCAGTCATCCATGGCATAGGCTATCCCATACATAACAGGTCACATAAGAATGTCCGTAGAGCTACTTACAATAAGGTTTTGGTCTAAGGTTTGGGTTCTCCTACTTTACGAGCTATATTTTGGGGTGAGATTCTTTGATCCCAAGGTTTGTATCAATTGATATTAGAGCCTTCCACTATGTTTTCCGGTTAGAATTGAGCAGCGCGGTCAGCAACACTGCCTAGGGGTGTAAATGAGTTGGTCGGGCTAGATTTTGGCTTAAATAAGCTAGACCTGTGTAAAATACTTTAGGCATAACCTGTTCTATTAGCCTTGTGTAGGCCCAACTTATAAGTCTAGCATGACCTATATTTAAAAAATAAAAGGCTTGGCCTAAGCCTATTAGGTATTCAATAATAAAAAAATTTAAAATAATATTACTTTATTATTTAAAATCATTAAAATAATTATTTTATTTATTTTATTTAAAATAATAATATAATAAAGGCCATCTTGAAGGTTTATAGGCCAAGCCTTGTAAAAGAAAGCCTATGACCTACTTTCTAAAAAGGCTTTTTTAAAAGTTTTAGTCTGTTCTATTTTACTAGATGCAATAGGCTAAACCTAGCCTGGCATTGCAGTGTTTAGTCAAGACTAGTAAAAGACTAGCCCAAAATCAGACCACATGAGAGCCGGGGCTGCGGAGCTTGTTTGAATGTTACAATCCAATTGCAAGGTATGAAATTTGGAGTCCCACATCAGGAACAAAGGTTTTGGTGTGGGGTTTATATGGATTTTGGGCTCTTCTACCTTACAAACTAGCTTTTGGGGTGAGATTCTCTCATAATTCGTATCAATGTGATGTGAGCAATAATGTAACAATGTTTGGCTTGTTATATTTTCTTTACCTATAAATAGGTGAGCTTATGGACATGTAATGGCAAGAGTTCGCCCACCCATCAATAAAAAATGTGTTGTTCTCTAATAGCTTTCTAAATTCTCTCTTCTATTTCGTAGCCCTCTAATTTAATGTATGATAATCTCTCAAGCATAGTCATTTGAATATGCTCTGCACCCGTCATAGATATAGATTTTATGCAGCTGGAACGTTATTGCATGAAGATTAATCCTTCGATACGGACCTATGGTCATTATATTTATGAGATGAATTTGGTAAGGTCTCCTATTAACATAGAGAGAAAGGCTTTGGACAGCTTCCAAAACAAACAAAAAAAGGCTTTGGACAACATGTTATGGTTTGCTACCATAAGTCCCGATTTAACCTAAAAATACTATGATGAATTTAAAGGAGACTCCAAGGGTGTGTTTGGTACAAGGTATTTTGAAGATGACTAATAATTGTTAAAGCTACATTGGTAAACGTGAATTGTCATGTTTGGTACAAGTTAACAACATGCCTTTCTCGGATACCTTCGTTTATCGGTAATCGAATTTACAAAGAAAACTAAAATTTTAGATTAACAAAAAATATGTGGTAACTGAGGAATCCAACATCAGAGAAAGCTGAAAAGCAAATTGTGAGACAAAAATACTCTAGCTCACATCAAAACCTAGGTTTGGTGTTTTAAAAAGTTAAAAGTTTGTTTCGTAAGTTCATCATATATTACCAGTAATATTTTACTATCAACCAAACACATACTCAGTAAAATTATTCAATATTTCCAGTAATATTTACGTCTACCAAATAAATTTTTTACACAATTTCCAATAAATTTAATTCCTCATTATATTACTAAAAATTATGATTCCCAAACATTAAAAAATTTCTCCTATACGAAACACACCCAAACGGAGTTTTGAGATTCTCGTGAATACTTTGATTTATAGACGACTCGGCCAACATTGTTTCAGAGTCTAGTATATTTACATTTTGTAAAGAATAAACAAGTATATTTTATAATATGATTTACATAGGAAAAATAAATAATAATAAAATTTATAACTTTTAAAAAACAATCCACGCAAAAAGTATTAAGTAATAGCAAATCCTATCATTTAAGTTTAAATATATGAAATATATTTATTTTTTAAAATTCCTTAAACAGTAATTAAACTACAATTGACAAGTAATATAACACCTCATATTTCTAAAATTTAATATTTAAAATATTAAATGAGAATTAAAGAGAAGGATTAGTGAAAATCTTGAGTATAAGGCCAAAATACAAAGAAAGGGCAAAAAGGTAATTAGCCAACACGCAACCCTAGGAAGATAAAAATTGAGCAGAAGGTCTTCGATGATAAAAATAACCCTGGAAATGGATTCAAAACGAAAAATTGAGTGTACAGGCAAGTTTCAGAAAAATCAGTGAATAGTGTTTTTCACGGGTAAAAATACCGCGGTACGATTGCACCGTAAAACGTGCCGATTGAGTTTTGAGCTCTAGGTTTCAAATATGAGTTATATATGGTTTGTTGAGTTAGGAAATATGATTTTGATAAAATTTGATGGAATTAAGTCATTTTGGGAAAAAATTGATGAATAGTGATTTTTCGGTGTAAAATACTGCAGTATAATTGTACCAATAAGCGTGAAAATTTTATCAGTATTTTTGGGAAACAAAAATATGACATGAACAAGAAAAATACGTAGGTCATGAATTTATGGTTGAAATTAGTGATTTATTTAAAGTTAAATCGCGTGTGGGACCCATCTATGGCTTAAGTGACTTAAAAGTCACATTTTCATGACATTTTCTCTCTCCTTCCTCTCTTCCTCCCCGTGACCAGCCGCCCTCCTCCCCCCATTTTTCATGAAAATTTTCTTTGATCCATAACTTAGCCGTTTCTCCACCGAATCCAACGATTTTTGTCTTGAATCTTGATGGAAATCACCTTCTAAACACATTGGTACCACTCTTGAGCCTTGAAACTCTCTCTTTGGTGAGATATTGGCCATTTACAGCCACGAAATTTTGGAGAAAGATGATGTTCATGGAGTTGTTTGGAGCTCCAATGGTTTAGGATAGCTTGGAGGAGTCTTGTGCCAAGCTTTTGAGTAAGTTTCTTCACCATTTTAATGGTTTAATCCAAGGATTTAATTCAAGAACCCTAAGGGGGAATTTGATGATTTGTGATGTTAGAGAGCTCAAATAGAAAATGTGTATTAGATGATAATGTCTTAGAATGATGTGTTAGAGCTAGAAATGCCATGAAAATTATTGGTGAAAAATATGGTTTTGTAACTTAGAAAATTTTGAGGTTGTCATGACTTTGAATTTTGAAAATGTGTTAGGATTGTATTGGTGAGTTGTTGTATGATTATATGTTGATATAATGGGATTGTATGAGGTGTGGAATGGTTAAAATTGGGTGAAAATTCCTTGGAATGGATTATGTGCAATTCGGCCTTTAAAGGAAAATTAAGGAATTGATGTTGTTGGAAATTATTTGAGTGATGTATGATGTGCTAAATGGTACTTAGATGGGTTGTGTGGTGGTTTAAAGGTTGTAGAATCAATGAAAAATTATTGAAGGTGTTAATTGCCATAAAGGATCCTAGATTAAAATATTAGGCAAAACATTGTTTAAAAGATGTAAAGTGGAAAATGGCACTTGGTATGGCCTTTTGGCAACCTGTGGAAGTATAATAAAATGAGAAAGAAAATTTAGAAAAATAATTTGTGAAATAAGCCTTAAGAGGCCGAACCTACAAGGTGTATGAGTGAAATTTGACGTTTTTCGTATTTTGATGGACTTGTCGTGTACTGAAGATTCGTACATGGTTACTGTAGGTTGTCGTACGTCGATTTGAACACCGAACCGTGAGTCGGTGGATTGCCCTTGGTCCTGGACCAAATGGGATTGAGGTAAGTGGTTGAATCATGCTTGTATTGTTGTAAATTGCATGCATTCGTATGAGTTTTGAGTAATTGGGAACGTCATATGTGTAGGCGTTCTGTTGAGTAACAAACTTGGAACCTAAGCTGCTGTGGAGCTAAGTGGAGTAACATATTGAGGTAACCTCTTGGTACTGAGGCTTGTTCCCCTTTTCTGTTCCACCTTGCCAGTTGATGGCAACGGTAGGAAGTGTGTATGAATAGTATAGAACACATGAGCATGCATGCATTATTGCTATGGGTACTGCGGTACCGAGTCTCTGGCCAGTAGACAGTTTTATTAGCCTTCGGGCATTTTCGGACTTCCGCTGGATAGGTCTCCAGGAGAGAGTTGCAGTTGAATGCGTGTCATGGTATGTGATCCTGGTAGGAGCACACTAGGAATGTCTTTGGCGTTTTGGTTGGTTTGGGCATCATGGTTGTGGTTTCTGTGAACACACCTTGGATGATACCCATAGGCTTATATATGCCCAGAGCGTACGTGGAATTGGGGTTACCATCCCGTATCGTCGTAGTTTGTTTCTTTATATTCCCCATTTCTCTAAATCCCTTGCTATATCCCATTTTCAAAGTGGTTGTTTTATTCTATTGATCTGCATCGAAGTGAACCATTGGGTGGAGTTTTCTCCAGAACCTCTTGGTTACTGAGATATATTCGTATATCTCACCCCGTCTCGGGGCATTTATTTCAGGATGTACCTGTGGCGTTGGAGCAGCGGGCAAGAGGCCCGCAGGGTGATAGAGGAACATTTTCAGTATTTGGCATATTGTTCATGTTGGCATGCCTAGGTCTAGTAGTTTGTATCATTTAAATTTATGTCTAAATTTGTAATTGGTGTTGTAATATTGTAAAAGGCAATTTGAAGTTGAAGTCGTAAGTTGTAATATTTAAGTGTATGTTGTAAATGTAAGAGAGGCATGATGTACTAAGATGGAAGGATTTTAGGCCTATGTTAGAGTTATGATTACATGCTTATATTGTGAAACTACATGTGAATGGGACCTATGTAATTGAAACAAGTAAGAAATATAATGTGAGCTCTATTGTATAAACTGTGTAATAACTATAAACTGGATTGGGTTGTAAGTGCCCCAAGGCGTTGTTGGTCCTTGTGTGTGCCACCCATTGGATTATTATTGTATTATCATGTGATTATTAGGTACCTTTGAGGCTTAAATGATCTTTTACAAATTTGGGATTATTGGAAAAACAAAGGAAACACTGGCGAATTTTCTGTAGAATTGGTAGATTTTAGGCGAACTTCGGAAGAGCATATCTCCCTCCATAGAGGTCCAATAGGGACGTGCCATATGCCATTTTGAAGGTTGAGATGTCCTCTACCTTGTGTCAAAATTTGAGGAAATTCTGGGTTGATCTTCGGCCTGAAAAAAATAGAGAAACGCGGACTGCTCATGTGCCACTGCATCTGAGGCAGTTCTGGACCTGATTTGGGAAATTAATTCCCGCTTCATTTCTCAGTCAAATTAAGCGTGTGATATATCAAAATGAATTTTAAGATGTCTAGTTTGTCGAATAAAAATTCTGAGAGCAAATGGATGAGTGGATTGAGTGCAGTAATTCGAGTAATGTGAGTGGTTTGGGCTGTTTTTGGGGTTGGTTAGCTATTTGTTTATCCAACTTCAAACAGCGATAACCGAAGCAAATGAGCTCCGAATTGGGCATATGATAGCTTGTTAAAAAGGGAATTAAGTAAGACAAAGATCTAACCCAAGAAGGTTTGGTTGCGAACGGTGTGGTCGTAGAAAAATTAAGAGTGAAACATGTCCGAATAGGTAAAAACGTAAAGTTTGGAATTTGGCTAAGTGAGTTTATGGGAACTCCTTAATAACTTATAATAAGTAATGTGAGTTATAAAAATAGTTTAAATAAGTCTTCCGCAAGAGTTTACAGTTGCGGTCACAGCTTTTAATTATTACGCCTTTTTATGTTTTAAATGCTCGCGTAATAATCGGAAAAAGTTTATTCGCATTTTTATAAATGAACTGTTGTGATTGTAACTGCGCTTAATATCATAATTAATGTTAACAATACCGGTGTACAACGGGCTATTATAGGTGATCCGCTTAGAGCCAGTTCTTTAGATTTCGAATGTGATCGAGTTTCATCCCAAAATAATTACCGTGATGAACTAGATTGATCAAAAGCCTGTAACGGAACTATTAAGTGGAGAAAGAATGAAGGACGGAGAAAGCAAAGAATTCTCCAAAGAAGAGGCTGATCTTCTTGAGAGGAGTATTCGTAGATCTAAAGAACAAGAAGGAAGGAGAGTTGTTTCTTATAAAGATTATCTGTTACATCTAAATGGAGGGTCAAGTGAAGAGAAGGAGACAGAGGTTCTTAAGAAACTAGGATTTGAGGAGGATGAAGAATCCCAGTTCATGGAAGAGCCCAACCAATCTGTTGATGATCCCTTCTGCTCCTCATATCATATCGTTTTGAAAAGGAGATTCACAAAGAGAGCTGCAAACCTTGGAGGATGGCAGTTATTGTGAAACTTTTAGGAAAGCGTGTGGGGGTGAAGTTTTTTCAAAATAGGTTGTTGAAGATGTGGAATTTAAGCAGCTCTTATGAGTTCATTGATATGGAGAATGATTATTTTTTATTTCGGTTTGACAAGATTGAGGACTACAATTTTGTTTTGCAAGAGGGTCCTTGGATTGTAGCTGATCATTATGTAATGGTTCAACGCTGGCGTCCCTTCTTTAACCCTCATGCTGATGATTTCAAGAAGCTGGCTGTATGGCTACGTATTCCAGGTCTCCCAATTGAATTCTATACGTCTAAGCACCTATGTAACATAGGTAATCTTTTCGGGAGAACACTCAAGATTGATAGGAATTCAATTCGGAAAGATATCATAGGAGATAACGAGTTCACGGATCGAGATGTAACATAGGTAATCTTTTCGGGAGAACACTCAAGATTGATAGGAATTCAATTCGGAAAGATATCATAGGAGATAAGGAGTTCACGGATCGAGCAAAATTTGCCCGTATTTGTGTGGAAGTTGATCTTCGAAAAGGATTCCTGTCTAAATTCAAAATAGGCAACCGTGTTTTTCCAATGGGCTATGAAGGTTTGCACCTTGTTTGCTTTGCTTGTGGTAGGTATGGTCACCGTCGTGATTCATGTCCTACCCTTGCTCCTGCTTCGACTAGTAATATTAATCAAAGTACTCAGATTCATACAACAATGGCAAACACCACAGTTCTGCATAAGGTGGCGATGGAAGGGGAGGCTTTTGGTTCTTGGATGCTTGTCCAGCGTAACCAGCGAGGAAGAAAGAAGGTCGTGAATTCAGCTATGGATGCTGCAATCAAGGAGAAGGCTCATGAAGTGCATTCAATTCCGAGCAAAAAATCCGCACCTGGTGTAATTGCCAATAATGGGGGGAAAATCTGTTGTTGTCATGCAAGTTAATGCCAACTTAGGAGGAGTGAATACAGGTGCTGTTACAAGGGAGATTTTATATAAAAAAACGGTCCCTAATTATGGCCAGCCAATTGGCTCACGTTTCACAATCATTGCTGACGTTAACAAAGTTTCAAAAGATGATAACGTTGCAAGGATGTCTAATCATCAGGATTTTAATGCAATTAATTTGCAGAAATCAAGCAACATTCCTGATTTGAATCAGTTAATCATCATGGATACGTCAGCGCAAAATATTCCTCAGCCAGCTAAGCATATGGGTGATCTAATTAATAATCTGACTAAGCCTTCGATTGGGGCCCAGGAAAAAAAGAACCAAGAAGATAAACTCCTGCAGAATGTGAGCGTTAAAGTTTCTAGAAAAAATAAACAACAGATACCGAAGAAGACTGGGGCGGTGAAGGAATCTTTTGTTCTAAAGAAAAAACAAATGGGTCTTGCAGTATCTTCTAAGTCTTTCAAGTTTCCCTCTAAACCTCAATCTTTATCGAGGGAATCTAAGGAGAGAATTTTTTTGAGTTTGAATAAAGGTGATACAAACATGTTTCTCAATGATATAGCTCGTAACGTGAATCCTTCTCCAAGCTCAAATCTGGCTCTTAGTTCCATATCCGGGAAACAGGAGAATGGTCAACTTCTTGAGAGGGGCCAGCAAAATGGGAAAATCTTAATACCGGACGAAGAGTTTAAGGAGACTAATGAACCCCCTGATGCTTTGGTTAAATCGGTGTAGGCAATTAGGCTCACAACAATTTGGTGAATTCGGATGGTGCTTCCATTTCGAGAGATTTAAGTGTGCAAACTGTTCCTCAATGATTGGTGGTCATACCATTCTTTCTTCTTCTCTGTATTTGTTTTTTATGAATATTGTTTCATGGAATTGTAGAGGGGATGGAAAAAAGGGCTTTTCCCCCCTAATAAAAGAGCTCACAAGAAGATATCGTATTTGTATTTTAGTGCTTTTGGAAACCCGTATTGGTGGACTGCGTGCAAAGCAGGTGGCTAAAAGCCTAGGGTTCTCAAATTTTTTTATTTCTGACCCAATTGGTTTTTCAGGAGGCATATGGATTCTTTGGAATTCATCAGAAGTGAATATCCAAGTTCTGCATACTGATCATCAGTTTATTCATTCAAAGATAAGCTGGCTTAATTATCATAAGCAGGAATTTTTCACCTTTGTTTATGCTAGTCCTCGGCGTCAAGAGCGTCATGCTCTATGGGATGCTTTGGAGAATATTCAGCCGCAAAATAATAATGAATGGTGCATTATGGGTGATTTTAATACTTACATTCACTCGGAGAAGAGGGGAAGTTCAATTCACAATTGGAGGAGCATGCAGGATTTTCAAGATTGTCTTATGTCTTGTCATCTTAGTGATCTGGGACACCAAGGTCCGAGTTTTACTTGGAGAAGAGGTAATCTTTTGGAGAGACTTGATCGTGCTTGTGTAAATCAAAGCTGGGCAGAGTTATCTCTCACCTTCCTTTTTATAACTCTGATCATCGTCCAATCCTTCTTTGGGATGGACAACCAAATTTTAGTAATGGAGGGGCTCGTCCTTTTCGTTTTCTAGCGACTTGGTTGACTCATAATTCTTTCTCTGATCTAGTGAAGAGGTGCTGGGCAGGTGGTCACAATTGGAAAGCATCTAGTGAAAACTTTCGAGAGAAAGCCACATCCTGGCATAAGGATTGTTACAAGAGGAAAAGAAGTTAAAAAATAATCTTCATTCTCGCCTCCGTGGAATTGATTATAGTTTAAGTCAACATCCTTGTCATTCTCTGGAGAGGCTGCAGAAAGAGATCTGGCAACAGTTGAATACTATTTATCTTAGAGAATAGATTACATGGTACCAAAGATCTAGAACTGACTGGATTTGGTTTGGTGACCGTAATACTAAATTCTTCCATTCAGCAACAGTTGCCAGGCGTAGGAGGAATAGGATTGATGCCCTTCAAAATGATGTCGGGGATTGGATTGCTGACTCATCTCTTCTCATGAGTATGGCAGTGGAATACTATGATAATTTATATAAGGAAGATATTCCTCTCCGGCCTAATTTTCCCATTAGGAACAAATTCCCAGAAATGGAAAGGAGAGTTATGATGGCTCTTGAGAGCTGCCCTAGTAGTCAAGAGATTAAAGGAGTAGTGTTCTCAATGGGGCCTTTTAAAGCGCCTGGTGTTGATGGTCTTCATAGCATATTTTTTCAAAGCCAATGGGATGTCTGTAATTTCATAAAAGGAGTCTTCAATGATCCTAGTCGTATAGAATAAGTGAATCAGACTCTTCTTTGCTTGATTCCTAAACTTGAGAATCCTCATACTTTCAAGGATTTTCGTCCGATTAGCTTGTGTAATGTTATATATAAAACGGTAACAAAAATTGTTGCTAACCGTTTAAAATTGCAGATGGACAAGCCGGTGATGCCTAATCAGTGCAGTTTTATCAGAGGTAGACAAGGTACAGATAATGTCATAATTGCTCAAGAGCTAATCCATTCAATGAGGAAAAAGAGAGGATCTAAAGGTTGGATGGCGATCAAGGTTGATCTTGAGAAAACGTACGATAGGATCAGTTGGAATTTCCTTCAAGATACCCTATATGATGTAGGGCTTCCTGAAAATTTGATAAGACTAATTATGTGGTGTGTTTCATCTTGCACTATGAATGTTCTTTGGAATGGGGCTTGTACTAAAGAATTTCGGCCAACTAGAGGCTTAAGACAAGGAGATCCTCTTTCTCCTTATCTTTTTGTCCTCTGCATGGAAAGACTAGCCCATCTCATTTCTCAAGCAGTGGATCAAAGGAGGTGGAAGCCAGTGAGGATTAAAAGGGGAGCTCCACAAATTTCCCACTTATTTTTTGCTGACGATCTTCTTTTGTTTGCAGAAGCTTCTCAGGAGCAAGTGTTAATAATTCAACAGGCCTTACATATATTTTGTGATTCATCTGGTCAAAGAGTCAATCATAGTAAGACTAGAGTTTTCTTTTCTCAGAATGTGGGTCATACTCAAGCAAACCATCGAAGTGGGCTTCTTGGTTTTTCTTTGACTGCGGATCTTGGAAGATACTTGGGAATTCTTTTGCATCATAAGCGAGTGGGTCGGTCATCTTTCTCTTATGTTTTGGATCGAATGAATTCTAGAATTGCTGCTTGGAATCATGCCAGTCTATCTCTAGCAGTCGTGTTACATTATCTAAAGCAGTGTTATTACCAATCCCATCATATCCAATGCAGGTTTGTTCATTACCGCAAGTCACCTGTGAAGAGATTGATAGGAAGATTCGAAATTTTGTTTAGGGTTCATCTCCACACTCTAGACGTTGTCATCTTGTGGCCGGGAAGCAAATCTGCATGGATAAAAAAAATGGAGGCCTTGGATTGCAGAGTATGAGGGAAATGAACTCAGCATTTATCATGAAGGTTGGGTTCAACCTTGTAGCTCATCCAGATGCCTTGTGGTCAAAGTTCTTACGTGCTAAGTACAATGTGGAGGTAGGCATGACGCCAATTATTCATGCTCCAAACAGCAGCTCCCAGCTTTAGAAGGGAATTACGCGTCATTGGGATATTATAATGGATCATAGTCGGGTGCAGTTAGGCAATGGTCAGTCCACTATGTTCTGGCTTGATAGTTGGCTGCCCGATTGTGGTCCTTTGATCTCATATGCAGGTTCTCAGTTTTCTGTTAGTGATACTCTTCAGAAGGTGGTGGACTACGTGGATGAATTGGGGCAATGGAAATGGAATTCTCTTCGACAATTGCTTTTCTGTGTTGCATCGATTTATGAATTTTCTTCCTCCTTCTAGTCAAGATGGCCAGGATCATTTAATTTGGAATGGAATGACAGATGGCAAGTTTACTGTTAAGTCAGCCTATGCAATATTAGTCATCAATGATACTACAATCCAACAGTTTCCTTGGGAAA
>NW_026898717.1:0-59171 GCF_033153095.1 Gastrolobium bilobum
ACGTATTGCTCATCGCGATGTCCAGTGGTAGAATCACATATTTCTCCGGTGGCGGTAGTCTCACCCGCAACGGTGGAGAGAACAGACATGGGCAACTCAAGCCCCAAAGCAATCGGGGTAGCAACAAACGAATGCGTAGCCCCAGAATCAAACAATGCATCAACAACAATACCACCAATAGACACAGTACCTCTAACAAGGTTCGGAGCGCGGTCCGACTGCTGTCTATCCAAGGTGTACAACGCCCAACAGAAGGTGGCACCACAGGTGCCAAAGTAGAAGCCATCGGAACCATCTGCAAAGGAACTGCCTGAATAGCTGCAGCTCTCGCCGTAGACGACAGACAGTCTCTAGAGAGTGGCCTCCTTGCTACACTGGAAATATATCAACTGACCCGACGCACAACGACCAGCATGCTCCTTTCCGCACCCCGCACATCTCTGAGTGGAAGGAGGCCTAGTATAACTCCCCTCCTGTGAAGCAGCCCTCTTGAATTGACCCCTTCCCAGCAAACTTCCTGTCCTTCCAAGAAGTAGGAGCAGGAGTGGAACTAACAGTCCCCTTGGTCTTGTCGACCTTGGCCCTCTTGGCCTTGCTTGCTATGCAGACATCCTCAATGTTCTTACACTGCTGAACCAGTGTACCAAAATCCCTCGAAGCAGCTCCAGCAATATGCTCAGAAATCACCTCACTAAGTCCTCTGCGGAACTTAGCAGCCAGAAACATCGGAGTAGGAGGAACCATCCGGAAGTGCGCAAACTTCACAAGCTCATTAAACTTGGCCAGGTACTCGTCAACAGACATCGAGCCCTGAACCAATCTATCAAATTCCCCTGTTTTCTCTCCTGCGCATCGTAGGGAAAGTACTTGACCAAAAAGCATTTTTCGAAGAATGGCCACGTCATGACATGACCCTGCATCTCATAAGCACGAGAGGTGTTCGTCCACCACTCATAGGCGTCGCCCTCCAGCATGTAAGTCGAGAACATCAGCTTCTGCGGCTCTGTACACTGCATGACCCGGAATATCTTGTCCAGCGCCTGTAAACATCTCGCTGCAGCAATAGGATCCAAAGACCCATCAAACACAGGTGGCTTATGCTTCCTGAAAGCATTCAGCCGACGATCAATCACGTCACGATCCTCAGCATGCCCTACCAAGGTCCCCATCGTCTCAGCGACATGAGTAGCACTGCCAATGTGACTCAGGCTCTCATCCTGAACACTAGGTGGAGGCGGCGGCGGCGGTGGAAACTGACCTACATCAGGACCAGCCCTCATCTCCTCCAACATGACTCTCATCATCATCATGTTCGCCATCCTGTTCGCCTCGAGGACATCCTCAGTGGTCCTCCGGTTCGCTTCACGAACCTCTTCTGCGGCTATCCGGTTCGCCTCGCGAACAACGTCCATCATTGCCGCGTTGGCCAGTCTAGTGGCCTCCTGATCGGCTAACCTAGCCGCCTGCATCTTAGCCAATGCAGTCAGGATAGGATCGGGTTGATCCTCAGAAGTCTCTCATGTTCTCCCGGACCTTACCATGACTCTGCACAAGTTACACAAATTATGAGTTGATCAGGCCCACGCAATGTGATCACATATGCATTATCATAATAAAATTCGACGGAGTAAATACACAAGACAGACACAACCAAACATCTTAAGTTATTGCAATACATACAGGCTTTTCCCTCGAACCATTGCTCTGATACCATAAATGTAACACCCTGTATATATCCGGTAATGTTATTATACTATCCTATTAAGCTGCGCTTAATTAAAAATGCGGAATATCTTTTTCTTTTCAATTACGATGTCATTAATCATTACCAACTTGATTACTTAACCATTTTCAAAACATCGCCTGTATGTATATTGCAATAAACAGCTAACTGAAATATCTCATTAATTAAGTAACATTAGTATGTCTCTAGTCATGGAACTACCACACGTAGACCGGACCAACTAGCAGTTTATACAACTCAACTCAAAAGTACTAACAACATAGTGGCATGGAGAACTCCCATGCTCACCCAAATAAGGCAACAAAGCCCAACATAAGTCTCAACTCAATAATCATAAATGACCGAAAACATAAACAACATCCAATCCAGTCATGCCAGCATAATATGAACAGCACTAAACATCTACTAAGCTCTGGCCTCCTGTCGCCAGAGGCATCAGCCCCCATACTACCTGAACCTGAAATAAGCATTCCCCAAATGTGGGGTGAGATCTCTAAACAAGAAATCTCAGTAAGGCAAGGGGTCCTCAAGGATCTTCCACCCCAGGCTCACTTACATGTGCAATATAAGTTCAAAAGCAGTTCATCAATATCATTTCTAAAACAGTGCAATGCAACAGATAATCATGTCATGCGTGTCAATATTATTCTACTGATCAAAGAAATGTAGGAATATGTCTATTACCCACACAATATGCAAGACGCTACTTGCACCCACCCACGGACTCACCATCTTGTATGACGCTACATACTCAGGCTTACCGACTAAGTGGAAACAACACGTTCATATTATAAGCCATTGCACATACCATCTCAAAAGCATTTCAAAATATCCAAAGCATGTAACACAACATGCATATAACAATACCCCCATGGGACATGGTGGAACCACAACATGGCTAAACCGAGGACACGAAAGCTTACCTCTTAAGCAATCAATCCAAGTCAAATCCACACAAGCTCAATGTCCAAACACAGCAGATCACAATCTGATTTAGGACCAGCAAGCATATCAATATTCATAGCTCAATAGCATAAACATAAAGTCTACGTTTTCCTTTTACGTTTTACGTCTTAAGGTTTCGCACAATATCCGGATATCTCACTGGAAATATCCGGATATCAATATCCGGATATCCAGATCCCCATATCCGGATATCCATATCCGAATATCCATATCCGGATATCAATATCCGAATATTTATCGACCAAATATCCGGATATTTCGCGACAGAATGCAGTTTCTGCATTTCGCGAAGATATCCATCAAAGGTACAACTTTTACCAATTAAATGCGTTCAAGACTATTTTTAGGTCTATACAAGTTCATACACATGTTAGTTACTTGTTTAACCCATTACATGCAAACACACCACCTTTAAACCCTTTAAACCCTTTAAACTCATGATCAAGGTTAGACAACTCACCAAAGCTTCAAACTCAAAAATGGAAGGCTCTTGGAGCTCACCAAACAGCTCCAAATATACTGACTTGCAAAGAACATGAAAATGCCAACCAAAGGTTGATTCTTGCACCAAAAGATGACTCCTTGGCACCACAAATGCCAAGCCAAAGGACCACACCCTCTCTAAACTCAAAGTCAGCACCTATCCTCACAGAGGCAGTAGCAAGAACTCAGAAAAACAACCCATTTTTACTTCCCAAGGCTAGAATGCACTCACCCATAGAGTTTTCATGAAGAACCCAAGAGGAAATGAGGTCTCTTGGTGTCTCAAATGGAAGGAGAAGGAGGTGGTAAGGTGGCTGGTGACACACCTTCAGCAAACTCACGTAGGAGAAATGTATGGCCTAGGGTTTTGGGCCATACTTTAGTATATATAGTCACTTAAACCATAAACGCAGAGTATTATCTTTAATTTCTACGCTTAGCATTTTAATCCCAAACTCAGGATTCTTAACCTACTCAATTTTACAAGATTTAACGTATTTTTCTTATATTTTTCGGAGTACTTTTCCGGTACGCGCTTTTCCATAGCCAGTATCAGTTTCTGGCACCAGTTCTCATTATTTTAACTTGAAACTCGTTTTACAAGTCCTATATATTATTCTAGGAATTATCATACACTCATTATAATTTTTCGGGATACTTTTTCGGTACGCTTTTATACCGACTAGCAGAACCGGTACCTGCACTTTTCATCAGAAAAGAGACTTTCAGCATTATTACTCACTTACTATAATTATTAGAGCCTCATAATAATTATTAGGGTGACTTATGGAATTATCTCATTAAACTCAGAATTAACTGATTAATTTCCTTAATTAACAGGTTCTTACATAATCCCTTGGTACTGAGGTTAGTCCCTATTTGTGCTCCCCTATGCCCCTTGGGGATAGTGGTTGGAGGTGTATGTTGATAGTGTATTATAACATGCTCATGCATATATGTATGTTTAGTGGGAGGATGTACCGTGTCTCTGGCCAGTAGATTGGTTCCTTCGGGCGTTACAGACTTCCACTAGATAGGTCTCCATGAGGGAGTTCCAGTTGACCTGGGGTCATGGGGTGTCATCCGTTGAGGAGCACTCTAGGAATGTCTCAGGTGTATATGGATGGAGGGTGCCTTGGGTGATGTTCTGGGAACACTTCATTGGATGAGAACCCGTAGGCTATATGCCGAGGCCAACAGGCCGGATGTTGCATGGTTTTAGCATTGACCATTTCAGCTTCATCGTATTTTTACTCCCTATACATCCCTACTTCACTAAATCCCTTGCTTTATCCCTCTTTGGTTGTTGTAATATATTGTTGATTTACATCTGAGTGAGAAATTGGGTGAAGTAATCTCCAGAACTTCTGGGTTACTTAGATATATTCGTATATCTCATCCCATTTTGGGGACTTTATTTCAGTTAGTAGTAGTGGGGAAGGTGCCATGGGCAAGAGGCCCGTAGGATGAGCATGTGGACATAGACCTTATTTTGTATTTTGAGTCCATTTTGGCATAGGCTAGACTTAGGGCATGAACACTGTATATGGATTTAAGTTTGTGCATATTGTCATATTTGTTCATGCCATCTTTTTGCCTAAGTCTAGTTGTACATTTATCATGTTATATGTTGAGGTTTATTATGTTGTATTTGGAGAATTGATTGTATTATGATTTACATTGGAAATTGTAATTGTAATATTGGACCTTGTGTATTATTGAAGGATGATGAATGATGAAAGGAAAATAGGCCTATTTTAGTTGATGATTATATTTATGTATAAAGAATGCATGCAAAATGGATTCAAGTGATTGAAATATGTTAAGTTTTAAAAATGTAAGTAATGAGATGTAAATTGAGTAAATTGATATAAATTGTTGTGGGTTGTAAGAGAACCAAGGAATTGCTGGTCCTTGAGCACCACACTTGTATATTAGGTACCATTGATGATAGTTAACACACTTTTGATAAAGTGGGATAGGTTGAATAAACAAAGGAGATGTCGTCGAACTATCTAGAAAATGACAGATTTTGGACGAACTTTGGGAGACCATATCTCCTCCACAGAAGTCCAATAGGGACTTTCCATACACCATTTTTAAGATTGAGATGTCAAATACATTGTGTCAAAATTTGGTAGCCATTGGAGTTGTATGCAGACCTGCAGAGGCGTTGAATAGGGACTGCCCAGATTTTCCCTACACTTAGGGCTGTCGTGTTACTGAATTGGGAAATTTATTTCCACCTCAATTCTTGGTCAAACTAGGCCCATGATATGTCAAATTGAAGCTTGAGTTGTCTAGTTTACTGTATAAAAGTTTTAGAGGAAAGGATGGAGTAGTTTGTCCAGACACGTTGAAAGAGTAGAGGCTGTTTGGTGTCCTATTTGAGGTTGGCTGGCAGCTTTGTTTGTCTAACTTCAAACGGTGATAACCGGAGCAAACGAAAAATTTATGGAGTGTGTGATATCTTGTTGGAAAGATAATCAAATCTAGAATAACATACTAAAAGATGTGAGGTTCACGTCATGTGGTTCTCTCGCAATATCTAGATAACTGAACCATGTTTAGTTATGTAAAAACTTTAAAAGTGAGAATTATGCTAAGTGGGTTCATGGGAACCCCTTACTGACTTGAGAGGAGCTTTATATGATAGTTAGGCATTATTTATAATTATTTCACGTTTAGTTTTCAGTTATGATCACAGCTGTTATTCAGTACGTTTTATTATTATTTTAAATGCTCGTGTAATGAAAAAGAAAAAGTTTACTTGCGTTTTTATAAATGAACTGTGTTGATTGTAACTGCGCTTATATTATAATCAATGTTAACAATACCGGTACGTAACGAGCTATTTCAGTTTGGATCCATCACAAGCGTATGGGGCACTCACCATTCAGTCTATTGAAGTCAATGTTTCCTTCTCTGTTTCTAAATCAATCAGTTGAGACCTCCCATTGCGATGTTTATGAATTTGCAAAATACCATCGAGTGTCATTTCCTTCTAGTACTATCAAAAGCAGTGAACCTTTTTCTCTTATCTATTCTGATGTTTGGGGCCCTTCTAAAGTGCATAGTGTTTCAGGTGCAAGGTAGTTTGTTTTTTATTGATGATTGTACTCGGGTGACATGGATTTTCTTGATGAAAGACAAGTCTGAAGTACAAGAGATATTTATCCAATTTTATCACATGGTTGAGACTCAGATTGGTAAGAATATTAAAAGATTAAGATCTGATAATGGTACTGAGTACGTCAATCAACGTCTGTCGCAATTCATTTCAGACAGAGGTCTAATTCATGAGCTCACATGTGTTGATACCCCTCAACAAAATAGGGTTGATGAAAGAAAAAATCGTCACCTCCTTGAAGTTGCTAGAGCACTACTTTTTCAGACATCTGTTCCTAATTCTTATTGGGGAGAAGCCGTCTTAGCTGCAACCTTTTTGATCAACTACTTACCTTCACAGGTTCTTAACAATACTCGTGCTATTCATTCCATGACTTCCTTCTTTCCTTCTATTCCCATTTTTCAGAGTCTTCAACCACGAGTGTTTGGATATGTTGCCTTTTCTACTAACCTTTTTGTGCAGCACAAAAGCTTTATTTCAGCACTAGATTCTATCTCAATCCCAAAATCAGTACATGAAGCATTAAAAGATGAGAATTGGGCTCAAGCCATGCAAGAGGAAATGAATTACTCGGAGAAAAATAAAACATGGAAGGTTATTGATAGACCTAAAAGAAAGAAAGCAGTATGGTGCATATGAGTTTATGCTCTAAAGTATAATTCTGATGGTACTCTTGAGAGATATAAGGCTCGATTAGTCGCCAAAGGTTACCCTCAGACCTATGGCATTAAATAAGAAGAAACTTTTTCCCCAGTTGCAAAGATGAATGTTGTGAGAGTCTTGTTATCCCTTGTTGTCCATTACAACTGGGATATCAATCAATTTAATGTAAAGAATTCTTTTCTTAATGGTGAGTTAGAAGAACAGGTTTACATGGAGATCCTGCCTGGTTTTGACTCTATGGATGGAGAAAAAAAAGTTTGTACGTTAAAGAAGGCCTTGTATGGATTGAAGCAGTCTCCTCGTGCCTGGTTTGGGAAGGTTATGATGACCTTAGGATACAAACAATGTCAAGGAGATCACACACTTTTCTTTAAGCACTCCCAAGATGGAAAGCTCACTGTGTTCCTTGTGTATGTCGATGACATTATTATAACAGGTGATGATATTGTGGAGAGACATGTTCTACAAGCACGACTAGGCTCAGAATTTGAAGTTAAAGACCTCGGGAGATTGAAATATTTCCTAGGGATAGAAGTAGCTCATTCAAAGGAAGGAATTTTTATTAGTTAGAGGAAATATGTTCTTGATCTTCTTAAAAAGCGAAAAAACTTGGGTGTAAACCCTCTAGTACTCTTATTGAGAAGAATCACAAGATGGGTTATGAAGAGGAAAATCCTCCAGTTGATAAAGGACAACATCAGCGGCTAGTTGGGAGGCTGATATATCTGGCTCACACTAGACCAGACCTAGCTTATGCTATTAGTATTGTGAGTCAGTTTATGCATAATCCAAAGGTGAAACACATGCAGACGGTGGGGAGAATTCTTCAGTATCTTAAAGCCACTCTTGGTAAAGGACTGTTATTCCGGCGTGATGACAATCTTTCTTTAGAAGTTTTTACTTATGCTGATTATGCTGGATCTATAACTGATCGTTGATCTACCACTAGTTATTGTATGTTTCTATGTGGTAACCTAGTGACATGGAGGAGTAAGAAGTAGGAAGAATCTGATTGAATTTTCTATCCACAAACTGTGTGCCATTATCATTTATAATGGCATGTGGAACGCCGAACTAACTTATGATTTGTCTGTAGAAGAATCGGCGAACCTTTTTGGCTGATATTGTGGCTAACGCTTCTGCCTCGATCCACTTGGAGAAGTAGTCGATTGCTACCAGCAACCATTTCACCCCTCCCACAGCCACTGGGAATGGGCCCAATATGTCCATGCCCCATTGGTAGAATGGCCATGGGGACATCATTGAATATAATTCCTCAGGGGGAGCATGATGTAAGTCTGCATGCTCCTGACATTTGACACACTTCCGCACGTGTTTTCTGGATTCCTCTTCCATAGTTGGCCAAAAATAGCCTGCGCGAAGCAGTTTTCGAGATAAGGATTTCCCTCCCATGTGATGCCCGCCAATTCCCTCGTGTACCTCAGATATTACATACTGAGCCTGCCGAGGATCTAAACATTTAAGCATTGGAGAGGAAAACCCTTTCTTGTAGAGTTGGTTGTTGATGATAGTGTAGAACGAAGCCTTGCGTGCTAGTTTTTTGGCTGCGCGCGTTTCTTATGGTGCTTCTCCTTTGGATAAATAATTCCAGATTGGTGTCATCCAATTTTCTTTATCATCCAGCGGCATAGTGTCATCCTCAACCATGGATTGTGTGCTTGGGGATGGTTGAGCATTTCGTTTGGTTACGACCATTATGATGCTAGGATTAGGGACGCTTTGTTGGATCACCGTTCTGTTGTTTCCTGGTCCTTTTGTGCTAGCTAACTTGGATAAAATGTTAGCCTGTGAGTTTTGCTCTCTGGGGATGTGTTCCACTTTGAAGCTTTGAAACTCTATGAGTAGTAATCTTACTTTTTCCAAATATTTTATCATTAATGCCTCTTTGGCCTGGTAGCTTCCTTGAACTTGAGCAATTACTAATTGTGAATCGCTCTTGAGGGTTATGTTTGTTGCCCCCAAGTCTTTGGCCATGGCGAGTCCTGCAAGGACTGCTTCATACTCAGCTTGGTTGTTTGAAGTTTTGAATCCAAAATGGATAGAGTGTTCCACTGTAATACCTTGAGGTCTTTCCACTATTACTCCTGCACCACTACCCTTGATATTGGAAGATCCGTCGACGTAAATGACCCAATCGACATTGTCCTCTGCCTCATGTAAGTGTGTCATTTCAACCAAGAAGTCTGCTAGTACCTGGCCTTTAATTGCCTGTCGCGGTTCATAGATGATGTCGTATTCTAACAACTCTATTGACCATGAGATCATATGGCCTGCTAAATCAGGTTGTCTAAGTACTTGTCGAAGGGGTTGATTCTTTCTAACTCTGATAGTGTGCCCCTGGAAATAATGACGCAGGCGTCGCGATGTCAAGATCAGCGCGAAAGTGACCTTTTCAATCTGTTGATAGCGCAGTTCTGGTCCTTGGAGTGCTTTGCTGACGAAGTATATGGGCTGTTGTTCTTGAACTTCTTCGCGCAAGAGGACCGCGCTTATGGCCTCATTACTAACTGAGAGGTACAGAACCAGGGGTTCATTGGGTGGAGACTTAACCAAGACTGGTGGGTTGGCCAAATGTTCTTTGATGGCCAAGAACCCTGCCTCGTACTCCGGAGTCCAGTTAAAGTCTGTCTGTTTGCGTAATAGTTTGAACATTGGCAATGATTTTTGAGCTGACGCAGGGAGGAATCTGGTTAGAGCAGTGATTCTTCCTGTCAATTGTTGTAGTTCTTTTACGTTTCGCGGGCTGGTCATGTTGAGAATGGCGTTGCATTTGTCAGGGTTGGCCTCTATCCCACGATGTGTGAGCATGAATCCTAAGAATTTTCTGGCAGGTACTCCAAACGCGCATTTGGCTGGATTAAGCCGTAGCCTATATTTGCGCAGTTGTTGAAATACTTGTTCCAAATCTCGAGGATGGTGTGAAGTAGTCATTGTTTTGACTATCATATCAATGTAAACTTCAAGCATCTGTCCAATCTGCTGACTGAAAACTTTGTTTATCATGCGTTGATAGGTGGCTCCAGCATTTTTGAGACCAAATGGCATCATAGTATAGCAGTAGGTAGCTTTTTCAGTGATAAAGGCTGTGGCTTCCTCATCTGGTGTGAACATTGGAATCTGGTTGTAGCCTGAATACGCGTCCATAAAGGATAGGATTTGGTATCCTGCAGAATTATCGACCAGCTTGTCGATGGTGGGAAGTGGATAGAAATCCTTTGGGCAATGTTTGTTGAGATCTATGTAATCAGTACACATGCGCCACTTTCCATTGGGTTTCTTGACTAACACAACATTGGAGAGCCAAGTAGAGTAAGTGATTTCTCTGATTACTCCTGCATCAAGCAATTTTGCTACTTCAGTTTCAACCGCCTATTGTTTCTCTGGGGAGATTTTGGTATTGCTTTGGGATCCAGGGTTAAATGGTGACATATTATCTCTGGGTCTATCCCTGGCATGTCGACAACTGTCCACGCAAAAAGGTCTTTGTTATTTTGCAATACTGTTATCAGCACGCTTTTCTCAGCTTCTGGGAGGTTTTGTCCAATTTTGGTGGTGTTTTTAGGTAGTGGGCCTATTTGGAAGTCTTCCAACTCCCCATCCGGTTGAGGACGAGTATCGCGCAGATCTTCACGCATGTCAAGATCGGTCATATTCACTGATGCTTTGCCTTTGTCATCAGGCTGTACAATAGTTTTGGCTCTTAAACTGGTGTTATAACAGCTGCGCGCTGTTTTCTGATCACCTCTGATGGCAACTACCGTGCCAGATTTGTTACGGAATTTCATCAAAAGATGAGGCATAGAAATGATTGCCTTTAATGCGGCAAAAGTTGGTCTTCCTAGAATGATGTTATATGCTGATGCGTATTCAATGACATAAAATTTTACTTTGATAGTTTGAGCAAGAGGCATGTTTCCAAAAGTGACCCACATTTCAATGGTGCCTTTGGGCTGTACGCACTCTCCGGCGAAGCCAATTAAGTCCAAACATCCATGAAGAAGATGTTCCTCTGGGATGTGCATCGCGCAAAAGGCATCCCAGAATATAATATTAGCTGAACTACCATTGTCAATCATAATACGCTTTACCTGGAGGTTAGCCATGCACGCTGTGATCACTAGTGGGTCATCATGGTCTGGTATGATGTCGCCATAGTCATCATCGTCAAAACGTATGGCCTGTCTTTGATCACGAGAGGTGGATGGGCGTGCGTGATCGCGTACCGTCATGACTGATTTCAGATGCTTTTTTCGTTGAGATTTGGTCGCTCCTCCTCCTGCTGATCTGCCGGCAATAGTGGCTAAAACACCTGCCGCGTTGTTAGGTAGTTCATCGCGGTGCTGCCCCACGACTTGCCGTCTGTTTCTTGGTGGAGTTCTGTGACGTCTGTCAGTTGAATCTGCTCTGTCCTCTCTTCGGTCATTGTTGCGAGTAGTGTTATAATTTTTCCTAGGGCGTGCCCTTTGTTTATTGGAGTCGTGATCAGGGCTTCTATCGCGCCCTCGCTGCGTCTTATATTCCCTGCAGCTGGAAATAAATTCCTGGAGCTTTCCTTCTCTTATGAGTGCCTCAATGGTATTTCTGAGCGCGAGACATTCGTCGGTGGTGTGACCTTTGTCGTTGTGAAATTTGCAAAATTTGGATTCATCGCGCTGAACTCCTTTTGGCATTGGAGGAGGTCTGTTAACCCGGACATACCTGTTTGGAATACTTCCTTAAAAATTCGCTTGGGAGATGCGTTTAAGGGGGTGTAGTTGTCGTATTTTCCCCACTTTCTCTTTTCGCGAAATTTGCGTTGAAAATTCTTCTGGACATTTCTTTCGAAGTTGTCCGTGTTGGCCCTGGTGTTGAAGATTTCTCGTGATCGCCTATAATCCTCATGGTTGATGAATTTCTCTGAACGCGCACGCAGTTCCTCTATGGTTCGAGGTTGCGGTTTGGCCAGCGACATAGAAAAAGGGCCTTCCACAAGTCCTTCAGTGATGATGTGTAGTGAGACTTGTGGATCTAAATCTCTGACCAAAAGCGCTTCATCAAAGAATCTGTTTAGATAATCGCGCAGAGTTTTATTTGATTCCGGTCGAACCGTTTTTAGTGCGTGAGTGGATTTGTATTGTGCTTTACTCGTTGCGAACCGCACGAGAAACTGGTTGGTTAAGTCTTCCCAACTTTGTACCAAATTAGGTGGTAGCGCTGAGTACCATCTAAGGGTTGTCTCCTTGAGAGTTGTAGGAAATAGTCGGCAAGCAATTGGATCCGCGACATCTTGTGCCATCATGTTTGTCTGGAATTGTTCCAGATGCTCTTGAGGGTACCCCTTGCCGTTATATTTTTTTGTTGTAATCTTGACATCCCGAGGAATTAGGATGTTCATTATGCAGGGGACGAAGTGGTGAATAATTCGAGAAAAGGTCCTTGAGTTACCATGAGAATTGTCGTTCTCATGAGTATCTTTGATTTCTTCACCTTTCTTATTTTTGTGACTCGAAGGTCCTGGATTCCCAGTAGAGTGCGAATGAGGTGGCTCACTCTCCTCAAAATTTTCGGGAGCTGTTTCTTTCTCAGATTTTTTTCTTTTTGTTTTCCCTTTTCTTGCGTTTTTTCTTTGCTCTTTTGAGCTTTTTTCATTCGAGCCAAATCTTGATTCTGCTGGGCGATTTTCTTGTTCTGTAGTGTGATGAGGTCCAATAGATGTTGGGGTGTCGGTGGGTCATCCAGGTGGATGGGAATTGGTGCCACCGATGAAGCTGATTTTTCACGGGAAGCAGGGATCTCCTTCCGCTTTCCTTTAGAGCCATTTTGGGATTTGCTACGAGTGTCAACCATGTTTTTAGAGAAAGGTGGGTAAAAAGGTTCCCACAGACGGCGCCAATGATCGGACCAAATACGGTATGGATTGCCTAATATGTATTAAGCCCAAATCACACACAGTTGGACTCCTTCGGTAGTTTCTGGTCTGGGCCTGGTATTGCAGTTGGGGTGAGCCTGAGCTCTCTGTCCTTCGTCCTTCTCGTTGCACCAAATGGGGGGGGGGGGTACCTGCGAAGACACTCCGATGCTTAAGTCAGTATCAGAGGCAGGTGTTTATGTTGTGAAAGTAAAGGATGATCGTACCTTGGTTATACATCGTGTGTTTATATAGTAATTGAGATGCGTGTTTGGAGGATGCCTTTCTTCATGGTGAAGACAAAGGTTCCTTGGTGCCAACGTAGTGTGGCTGTCATGGTTTAAATATTGAGGAGCTTGCCGCCAGGGTGTCTAGTAGTAGTGTTATGGCGAGTTGGAGCTGTCCGTTGCTTACTGGTGTAAGGGCGCGGTGGTGTTGCCTTGGCCCTTAAGTTTACTGTCTGTAGAAGGTATCCTGTTGCGAGGTGAGTAAGTATGTCTTGCGTGCCGCGATGAGGTCATCGCGCCTTGTATGACGCGATATGGTCATCGCGCTGGTGTGCCGCGATATGGTCATCGCGTCCGTACCTGTCCTTTATGCCTCGTTCTGGGTCCTTAATGGATTTGGGCTTCCATGTGTTATTGGGCCCTGGTTGGGCCTATATTATATCCAGATCAATTTTCAAGAGTAATAAATGTGGTACAATATTTCTAATGAGAAAAAATACCATCTGTCTGCTTTAGACCCCATGAACTAGTTTCCTTTTCACACTTAATTGGTTAATAACAATAATAATAATAAATTAATAAAAATAATAATACATACCCTTAATAGAAACGAAAATTATATGCAAATCAGAAAATAAAAGAAAAATAGAAACATCCATATGATAAAACAAGCCTATATCATAAGCCCAATTTGCTGACTCGGCTGACTCATTAAATAGGATACATCAATCTATTCGTTTGTCAAACTTTGTGTTTCTACAATACGGAAACTATATTTCAAATGAAAATTAATTTTCAAACGAAAATTAATTTTCAATCAAAAAATAATTGAATATGGAAACTAAATGAGAAACAGAAATTATATGCAAATCGAAAATTAAATGAAAATTCCTTTTCACACTTAACCGGTTGATAACAATAATAATAATAATAAATTAATAAAAGCTTACCCAAAAAATAAAAATATAACATAATAATAATATATACCCTTAATGGGAACTAAATAGAAACGAAAATTATATGTAAAACAAAAATTAAATAAAAAATAGAAACATCCATCTGATGAATCAATCCCATATATTAAGCCTAATTTGCTGACTAGGATGACTCATTAAATAGGTTACATGAATTTGTTCATCGATCAAACTTTGTGTTTCGATAAAACAAAAACTATATTTCAAACGAAAATATAATTTTCAAACAAAAACTAAATGAGAAATGAAAATTATATTTCAATCAAAAATATAATTGAGAAACAGAAACTAAATGACAAATGGAAAATATTTGCAAATCAAAAATTAAATGAAAATTAGAAACATCCATATGATGAGTCAAGCCCATATCATAAGCCCAATTTGCTGACTCGGTTGACTCATTAAATAGGATACATCAATCTGTTCATTGGCCAAATTTTGGGTTTTGATATCAATCTGTAATTGTTAACCTTATTATTATCCCACTATTGGGCTTAGTTATTAAAAATCAAAATTATTTTATGTATAAATAAGATATGTGTTATTGGATCTTTTCATTTGGTAATCAACTTCTGTACACTTATTTCTTTGCTTCTTTGTTTCTTTATCTTCTTTAGCTTCTCAAGTTGTTCTTCTATTATATAAACATGTAATATTTTTTGTTTTTGTTTTTTTTTTTTTGCAGCTTTGTTTAGAGTCTATGTAGCACCGATACTGACACGGGACACGTGACACGATACGACACGATACTCCGACACGTTAATTCTAAAAAATATTAGATTTCGACACGTTAGGACACGTTTTGATATTAAATAATATTTTTTATTTATGTAGTGTATATTATATTTAATATTCAATAATTTAACAAAAAAAATGAAACTAAACTTATAATATTTATCAATTTTGCAAAGAAACATAAGATATCCCGAATATTTATATTAAACTCAATAAAATGGTAATCGTAATCCAACGAATCTAATAGTTGGAACTAAAAGTTCAACGCAATGCAACCTTTGAACCTTCTTTTGAATTTCTATAACGCGTGTTGAAGTGTCGGGGAGTGTTGAAGTGTCGGAGAGTGTCGAGAAGTGTCGGACACGACACGTTAGGATTTTTGAAATGTCGGTGCTTCATAGTTTAGAGTAAAGGCTACAGGATGATTTTGAATAGCTAAGATATGTACTTATGTGCTTCCTCAGAGGAAGGTATGGCATTATTCTCTATCTGCTTTTCTTCTACAAGTATTTTCTCCATAATTCTTTCATTTTTTGAATATTATAAAATAAATAAATTACACAGTTGTGTTGATATTGGTATGTAAAAGTACTTTAGGCATGATATATTATAAAAGAGGAAGGTTATACTTACAACCTATTTTCGTTTTGAACCTCTTACAACCATATCTTAACCGTTGATTTCTGTCAATCAGCGGATATTATTTTCCCAAATCAAACCCATTAATTAATTATTAATTCGCAATAAGTGATAACTGTTGATTGGCGGAAATCAACAGTTAAGATATGGTTGTAAGAGGTTGTAAACGAAAATAAGTTGTAAGTATAACCTTCCTTATTATAAAATACGTAAATTTTTCAATATTTTTTTCCATCTCTTCACCCAAGTGAAACTTTTTCTCCCTCTATTTTGACTTGCTTGATATATATTTCAGGTTATGACTTTGATTGGGGGTGTTAAAGGGCCGAGCCGAGCTTTGATCTTAAAATGCTAAGCTCGTGTTTAAATGTGTCAGTCTGACCAAGCCTATTACCTGTTATGAATATAATTTCAGCCTGTGGCCTGTCTTATTTACAAAAAATAAAAGCCTGATTTAGCCTGTTAGCCTGTTTAAAATAAAATAAGACAACACAAATTTATCCAAACAAAATATACAGTCAACAGAACTAGTAATTCCATAAATATTCATAAATTTAATGTCTATCCAAACAGTATAATATAAAACAAAATCATTCAAAAAGTCTGTTTAATTAATAATATGGGATGAAATGGATTGAGGAGAGAGAGAGAGAACTATCATAAGTAGTTTAAAAAGTATAAAATAAAAATAAAAATGAATTTATTAGGCCAGCCTGAGAGGCTCTAAGATCGAGCTTTTGAATTGGAGCCTGAGGCCTTTTTATTAAACGAGCTTTTATACAAGTCCAAGTCTGGTTCCAACAATCAATTTTAGACATAAAAGCTCAGGCCTTCACGAGCCGAGTCAAAGGCCCCTGTAAGGCTCCTGGCTCGTTTAGCACCCCTAACTTTGATTATGTTTTAGATTGGATCATTTTAAAGAACCAGTAAGCACAAAAGAATGTAGTGCTGCCCTTATCTGTAAGTATATTTGATTTTTTGGCCATACTCTTCATATATATGAAGAGGGACAACTTGAATATAAAATAATATGTTGTATATTGATCTGTGTCAGAGAGTTACAATATATAGAGACCCTAATGGGCTTAAGTGAAAGGCCCAAACCTAATCTTAATACAGTCATAATACAGTCAGAATATTTACGGATAAGACGGAATCCAATCATATCTAATCATATCTAATCATATCATATCTAATATTCTAACACTCCCCCTCAAGCTGATGCGTATATATTATGAGCACCAAGCTTGTTACAAATGTATTCAACCCGAGGACCTCTAAGAGCTTTAGTGAAAACATCCGCTAGTTGATCAGAGGAGTTGACGAAAGCAGTCTTGATTTCTCCTGACTGAATCTTTTCTCGAATGAAGTGACAATCAATCTCTATATGTTTGGTCCTCTCATGAAAGACAGGATTAGAGGATATATGTAGCGCAGCTTGATTATCACAGATGAGTGTCATGGGTTGTTTCTGTTCACAAAGATGAAGCTCCTGAATCAACTTTAACCAGACTAACTCACAGGTAGCATTTGCCATTGCACGATACTCAGCTTCTGCACTAGATCGAGCAACAACAGGTTATTTCTTGCTCTTCCACGAAATTAAGTTTCCTCCAAAGAAGACACAATAGCCAGAAGTAAAGCGCCTGTCCGAGGGTGATCCTGCCCAATCAGCATCTGAATAACCACAAATTTCTGTATTTCCCTGATCTGAATACAACAAACCTTTTCCTGGTGCTCCTTTGATGTATCGGAGGATCCTCACAGCAGCATCCCAATGTGAATCACAAGGGGAATCAAGAAACTGACTAGCCGTACCAACAGCGAAAGAAATATCTGGCCTAGTCACAGTAAGATAGTTGAGCTTCCCAATTAGCCTCCGATAACGTCCAGGATCAGATAACGGCTCCCCCTGTCCGGGCAATAACTTGACATTAGGATCCATAGGTGTATCAACTAGTTTACTCCCCAACATACCAGTTTCTTCTAGGATATCCAAGGCATATTTCCTTTGACAGATAGAAATGCCCTGTCTGGATTGTGCCACCTCAATTCCCAAGAAGTAACGCAGCTTCCCAAGGTCCTTTGTTTGAAATGTACTAAACAAATGCTGTTTTAACTTACGAATTCCGTCTTGATCACTTCCGGTGAGAATGATGTCGTCAACATAGACTAACAAATAGATACATTTATCAGGAGATATAATCCTATAAAACACATAATGGTCAACTTTACTGCGGATTAAGCCAAACGCCTGAACAGCAGAACTGAAGCGACTGAACCATGCTCGAGGAGACTGCTTGAGACCATATAAGGATTTCCGAAGACGACACACCTTTCCAGACTCCCCCTGAGCAACAAAACCAGGTGGTTGCTCCATGTAAACTTCTTCTTGTAAATCACCATGAAGAAAGGCATTTTTGATGTCAAGTTGAAGAAGTGGCCAGTAACGAACAACAGCAAGGGCAAGAAAGAGGCGGACTGATGCCATCTTAGCGACCGGAGAAAATGTATCGCTATAATCAAGGCCAAAGATTTTAGTAAAACCCTTGGCAACTAAACGTGCCTTGAGACGATCAATATGGCCATCAGGTCCAACTTTCACAGTAAAAACCCAGCGACAACCAACTATAGACTTCTCTGGAGGAGCAGAAACAAGGTCCCAAGTGCCATTGGAATGAAGTGCAGTCATCTCATCAAGCATTGCTTGGCGCCACCCAGGATGGGAAAGTGCTTCACCTGTGGTCTTAGGAATAGAAATAGAAGAAAGACTAGAAACAAAGGTGAAATGAGGTGAATAAAGACGGTCATAACTCAAAAAGGTATAAAGAGGATAAGGGTTACGAGTAGTATGTGTACCTTTTCTTTGAGCAATGGGAAGAGTCTCTGATGAAGGATCCGGAGGGGAAGAAGCAACAGCAGTGGGCGATAAGTCAGCAAGAGTCGAGTCGACAGGAGGCACAGTTTTGCGACGCTGATAGGTGAGAAGTGGACGGTCCTCAGGTATAGAAGCAATAGGTTGCTCATCTGGAATAGAAGCACCTGCAGCTGGCAAAGACAAGTCAAGAAAAGGGACAGGAAGTACATGATCAACCTGTGACATCTGAGATGGGATAGAATTAAAGGGTTGTTGATCAAGAAAAGTGACATCAGCGGAAACTAAGTAACGCTTAAGGTCGGGAGAATAACAACGATAACCCTTTTGAAGACGAGAATAACCAAGAAAGATACACTGAAAGGCTTTGGATGTTAACTTATCCTTACCAGGAGTGAGATCATGAACAAAACAAGTACAACCAAAGACATGTGGAGTTAGAGGATAAAGAGGAACATCTGGAAGCAATAGATTATGAGGAATGTCATTGTGGAGCACAGATGAAGGCATGCGATTGATGAGAAAAGAAGAGATGAGTACAGCATCTGCCAGAAGTGAAGGGGAACCTGCATATGAATAAGAAGGGTACGGGCAGTTTCAATGAGATGTCTGTTTTTACGTTCAGCCACCCCATTTTGTTGTGGAGTGTGAGGACAAGTAGTTTGATGTAAAGTACCTTGTGTGGCCAAGAAATTAGAAAAATCAATAGAAACATATTCCTTAGCATTATCACTACGTAGAATACGAATAGAAACACCAAATTGAGTATGGATCTAAGTAGAAAACTTTTTATAAATGGAAAATAACTCAGAACGATTTTTCATTAAATAGGTCCAAGTGCAACGGAAAAAATCATCAATAAAGGTAACAAAATACCGAAAACCTAAGACAGACAAGGTACGACTTGGACCCCATATATCTGAATGAACAAGAGAGAAAGGGGCATCAGCTCGTTTATTGACTCGACTGGCAAAAGAGGAGCGTGTATGCTTCCCTTGTTGACATGACACACAATCTAAAGACTGAAGACCGGACAAAAGAGGAACCATTTTCTGCAACTTTGAAAGACTTGGATGACCAAGGCGACTGTGGATAAGTTGTGGAGATTCTGTGAGAGAGCATGCTACTGAAGGACGAGGCACATCCAGATAATAAAGCCCCCGTGACTCACGACCCACTCCAATCATTCTCCCCGTACCCGGATCCTGCACAGAAACAGAATGGTTAGAGAAAGTAATGGTGCAAGTGAGGGAGTGGATCAACTTACTAATAGAAATTAAGTTATAAGGGATGCCAGGAATGTAATAGACAGATGTCAGGGCCAAGGTAGAGGTCGGACGAGCTTGTCCAATCCTACGAACTGGGGCTTTGGTTCCATCCGCAAGGGTAAAAGACGGTAAATGATCAGAATAAGTAAGAGATGTAAAGAGTTCCTTATTACCAAAGAGATGATCGATAGCACCGGAGTCAAATATCCAAGTGCCAAGTGATGTAGAATGAGAAACACAAGCAACCGGATTACCAGTATAAGGCTGAGACTGAGGAGAAGCCTTCCTGAGAGGGGTTTGGAGTGCAGCATAGTCCGAACCTGAACCAAATGATGCATTGTCTGACTGAGCTATATTTGCAACAATAGAAGGAGAGTTAACCTCCGAGAGATAAGGAGATGCTGCTGCCATTTAAAGATAAAATATAAAAGCCGTAAACAAAGGAAAACGATATCCAATCAAGAAGAACCACGCGTCTAAGGTCAGACCCACAGAGAAACAATCACAGATCCAGAAAGGGGAGGAGAAGGCGAGCTTCTCTGTCCAAGACCGACCGGAAAAAGCCGCCGGAATAGTGCTCACGCGCCGGCAGAAGGTGGCACGTTAAGCCCACGCGCAGAGAAGACAGGTGGCGCGTGACGGCGCGTTGGAGATGCGTTGCTGACCGGACCACCACAGACCTGGTCGCCGGGAAGAGAGGATCCTGATCGCGTGAAGTTTGGTCGGAAAAGTCGCCGGTTGCCTGAACAGTGATTCTGACGGCGGGCGGTGGTTCCAGTGGCCGTCGGAGGTGCTGACGCGTTTGGAAAAATCACTCAGAGGCTGTTTACAGCCCTAGAAGGCTTGCCGGAAGGACGCACGGCAAGAAAGAGGACTCCTAAGCAGTGGGCTTAGGTTTTAAAGCAAAAAACAAGGTTTCTAAGCGGAAGCGAGGGTTCCCAAAACGAAAGAGCTCTGATACCAACTTGAATATAAAATAATATGTTGTATATTGATCTGTGCCAGAGAGTTACAATATATAGAGACCCTAATGGGCTTATGTGAAAGGCCCAAACCTAATCTTAATACAGTCAGAATACAGTCAGAATATTTACGGATAAGACGGAATCCAATCATATCTAATCATATCTAATCATATCATATCTAATATTCTAACAGGACAGAGGACAATAAAAATGAAACATTTCGTAAGAAAACATTAAATTTCTCACTAACAACTTAAAAATAAAAAGATTTTATTAAGTTAAATAGGAATCAGTAAGGAAAATACTAGGACTGGAACCTTATTACATTACTACATCTTGGTATCGTATGCCACATTAATATATTTTTGTATTTATATTGTAAATTAGAAATACATTTTAGATATTTAAAAGTGATTTTGGTATTAATTTTTACACTTTTGAAAATTACTTAAACTTTTAACTTAAATATTAAAACGAAAATATATTTAAATATAAGATTAATGTTTCTCACGTTGTAGAAGATAATTTTATTTTCTATATATACATAAAAGTATGCAGTGCCATGTAAAGAGAATAAAAAGAAAAAGAAAACATAAGTCTCACATACTTTTGTTTAAGCACTACTAGAAAATTCACAATCAGCAAGGGAAAAATTTCCTTGCAAAACCTGTCAGCGACGGAATTTGCGAGGGAACACGGTCCCTCGCTAAAACCCTCGTCGCAAATAGATTTGCAATGGAAATTTGTCATATGACAATTCCCTCTCAAATTGCTACGGAAAATTTCCCTTGCAAAAAAATAAATTTCCCTCGCTAACAACAGACCTATCTACAGTGTTTTTCCCTCGCAGATTGCGACAAAAATTTCGAGTATAATTTCCCTCACAAATTTCCGTAGCAGAATTTGAAAGGGGTGTATTAAATTTCCGTTGCAAAATTTGCAAGGGAACATTTTGATTTTCTCTCGCAAAATGCAACGAATTTTGCAAGGGAATATTTTGATTTTCCTTCGCAAAATGCAACGAAGTTTGCAAGGGAACATTTTGATTTTTCCTCGCAAAATGCTACGAATTTTTCAAGGGAATTTTGAAAATTTTCGCCACAAATTCTGGAATTAAAATAAAAAAATGTATTAAACTTTTGTTAATTTTCCTGTAAACAACAAGGATGTGGCAACATATTTAATGACTTTTTCTCATACGCATGATGTGGCGACCAATTAATGCCCTTGCCCCTTTTAAATTTGATTTATATATTATTTTTGAATTTTGTGAGGGAATATATTCTATCTTTCCCTCGCAATTTGAGAGGGAATTTTCGAGGAAAATTATGAATTTTCAGTTGCAATTTTTGTCCTAGATCTTGCGAGGGAACTTTCGTCGCCAATATTTTCCCTCGCTAGTTTCCGTCACAGACTTATGATGTTTGCAAGGGATTTAAATTCCCTCTCAAATTGCGACGGAAATGCAACCGAACTGCAAGGGTTTCTGCGACGGTGTTGTAGTAACGGAAAATTCACCTATTTTCCATCCCAATTGTATTTCCCTTGCAAATTTCGTCGCAATTTGCAAGGGAAATTTTCCCTCACAAATTTCCCTTGCTATTCGCGACTTTTCTAGTAGTAATGTATGAGATAAAATTAGTTTTTGTAACATTAAAATATTAATCCTTAAATATATATATATATATATATATATATATATATATATATATATATATATATATATGTATGTGTGTGTGTGGGGAAATAATTATCTCATTAGAGACAAAGTAGTGAGATCCACTATTTTTTTTTTTAATTGTTGGACCCCACTATCTTGTCTCTGTTGCATGAGATAATTATCTCATGCAACTTGAGATAAATAGGTCCCATATATATATGGGGAAAGATATTGTGACAACCAAGTTGTGTTACTACCAAGTGACTACCAATTAATCTCACCGTTAGATCGATTATGTTGATCCAACAGTTATATTTATTTCCATCTTTGTATGGTCATGGTTTCCCAAATTTAATACTTTATATATATTTCCACCTTTGTATGATTATGATTTCCCATATTTAATGATTTCACTTTAAATATGGGAAACCATGACCATACAAAGATGGAAATAAATATAATCGTTGAATCAACATAATCGATCTAACAGTGAGATTAATTGGTAGTCACTTGGTAGTAACACAACTTGGTTGTCACAATATCCTTCCATATATATATATATATATATATATATATATATATATATATATATATATATATATATATATATATATATATATATATATATATATATATATATATATATATATATATATATATATATATATATATATATATATATATATATATATATATATATATATATATATATATATATATATATATATATATATATATATATATATATATATATATATATATATATATATATATATATATATATATATATATATATATATATATATATATATATATATATATATATATATATATATATATATGGAAAAAGAGCTGTTTAAAATTTTTTTTACAAAATTTTGCAAATGACACTATGTACTCTCGGAACTACATAGTGTAACCCAGTGTACTTCCGGGAATACATATTGTAGTTTGTAAGAATTTGTAAATAAAAAGTTTATAAATGTAATATTCCCCAATATATATATATATATATTGGCTGTCGGTGCATTTGCTGAATTGCTTTTATGGTTGGTTCGATTTTCAAATGTTCATTACAAGAAAAAATAAAAATTATTCATTTGAACGAAACAAGGAAAATCCATCCAGCCATAAATGCAATCAAGCAGAGTCTGCTCTTAACGCCAGCAGCTAGCTTGCTTGTCATTTGTATTATATTTTTCAAACTTAATTTAAATTATATATTCAGAATACCCATAGACATGCACCAGCATCCGTGGTTGAAATGATATTTGTTGGAAGCCAACGCTACAACGTCCCAGGTTCGAATGCTGGTAGATGAAGTACAAGAATACTCATAGGCTTTATTTTGTATTTCATTAGATGCACCGTCCAATTGTTATATGGGTTTTATAGTTTTACTATACACCCTTCGATTTTCGTGCTAACATGGGTACGTTTGGTAGAAGAGAATTTTTTTTTTTTTGTCCGGGAATCTCGATTTTTAAAAATATAATTTTTATATTCAGAAATTTAAAATCGAAAATCCGACCAAAATCTTTGTACCAAACGCCCTTACATCATGATGATTCTAAGCTTTTAATCTTCAATTTCAAATTTTCTCTACAATCCTTTTCACATCATTAAATCATAGGTCTTCAACAACTATCAATTTTAATTTATTGATTCTGAAAATAAAGCTAAATATCGACCCCGAAAAAAGTGTAGGATTACATAGATCTGAACAAAAAAATAATCTTTGAAAACGCATCCGTATGAAAATAGATAGGGCGCGCCCCGAATTTTATTTATACCGGTGAACCCATAAAATTTTATTTATGTTTACATAATTAGTGGTGGGATTCGGGGACAGCATCCCGAAATTTTTTTTTTAAAGATACTATGAATAGTTTTGCATATTATAATTTTTTTTTTTAATAACCATAAAGTAAGCTGCTTCTAGAGAGAGTTTTCTTTTGTGCTCCAGGCCCCATGAGGTACTTTCATTTAGGGAGTGGCACTTGAACAATTTTTTTTTTTTTTTATTTCTTCTCTCTTCTCTTTCCTTAGTAGTTGTCTGATTTTGATTGGTCCGGACCACTGAGTTAATAGTGGTCCGGCACCATCGAAATTCCTCTCCTTTTAGAGTTTTAATTATAGACAATGACCACATTTGTTAAAATAGACAATTATTTTCTATTTTGAACTCTTCAGACATTTTTTTTTTTTTTTTAGTATTATGTTCCCCACCATGTCTAGGTGAAGAAAATGGAAGAATTAAGTCAAGATACAACATTGTTGGGCTTTCTCCAAGTGAAATATGAAGATAGGCTTTGCTCTTTTTTTTTTTTTTTTTTTTTTTTTATCATATTAGCTTCTTCTTTTTTTGTGTTCTTGTTATATCAGCATTAAAAAATCTGTAGACAGGATACAACATTGTCGGGCAACGAGCAGCAACAAGCCTACTTGTTGCAATAGGCTCACATTTACCTGATCTTGTGAGTTATCATCTTTTTCTTGTTAACCATTAAAAATAATTTATTTAATTTACTGTATTAAAAAATTCAAAGTTCAATAAGAAAGGAGAGATAAGGTTACAGGCTTAGAGGGACACAAGTAAGACAGAAAAATAAAGATAAGTAGAATACAGCCCTACATTCTCTTTAATTATCAGTTAAATAAATCTATTAGAAAATCATTTTCTATATATTCAATAGTTTTTACTTTATCTCTTTATTTTTTTATGGTTTCAAAATGGGAATTGCAGCAATATTTTCTATCATGTTAAACTGTTTTCCCGTTCATCGGGCATACAATTAGCATCTGTTATATATTATATACTCTAATTGTTTTGTGTTTTTTCAAGTTTTCCCTATACTCTAAGCTGGTTTAATTTCCTTTGTACTGTTCTTTTTCTTCCATTGTTACATCCTATAGCAGTGGGAGTAAGGGGATATGGACAGCGTTTTGAGCTTATAATTCTCTCATTAGTTCTTTGTGTTTTTGCGGATATCATTGGATGTTGGCTTTGACTTGTACTAGTAGTCTTTCTTCCATTTAATTTCTTTTATCCAGGGGAAAAGAGTTCAATGTTTAAATTATTCGATTATGTAATTGTTGGCTTTGACTTGTACTAGTATTATGTAACTCTGTTTCATTTCTTTCTTCTCATAAACTTATTTTTCCTTTTTTAAATGTGGCTAAATAACTTTTTTTTTTTTTTGTAGTGTACCCATAAAAATAATTCATCAATGTTTAATCGCCATAAGATCAATAGATAAGTCACAGGAAAACTTTCTGTTATGTTTATTGCTTGACCGTCCATTCAAACCGAAATAATTTTGTAATAACATTTTGTAATATATGCTGTTAGATATGCATAATCACTTGAAAATAGATGCGCCCACACACACATATATATATAAAAAAAAGTTTATTTTTTTAAATGACATAATTTATATATTTTCACTCTCACAAAGAGGTGAGGCCCACACTTTTATTTTTTTGTCAACTCTCACTTCTTTTATTTATCTCCTTCTCTCTCTTAAAATTACACAATTTTACATCCTTTAAAATGACACACACTTTTTTCATATATATATATATATATATATATGCCTTTAGCTGTAGCTACTAACTCACTGAATTGGACATTGTAAAAATCAATATTGGAAGAGGCTCATTTAAAAACAAAAATTAAAATTATGTGCGGATAGTTAATTAACGATTTTTTACATTTTCAGTCGTTATTATGACAATAAAAATCTCATTTATTGATCTGGATAAGCATTTGATATTCTGAAAACCTTTAAATATTATTTTCATTGAAAAAAGTGACACCACATGGTTCTGTAACATAATTAATTACGTACCTTAAAAGCAGCTTTGCCATCGAAAAATATATATAATATATGGGATAACATTTGTTTTCATATGATTTCCGTATCTTCTGTGATAACCTTTTAACAAAAATTAACAACGAAAACGGAAAAGAAAAACAAAAAATCTCTAACAAATTTTCGCATAAAAAGGAAATTGCTATTTAGACTATTATTGTTGAGTTACAAACTATCAACTGCCATCAAGTTGTTGTTCCTATAAATAACTATAGAGAGTTGTTTAAGGGTTTGCATTGTCGCATACCCAGGTTGATCATCAAATTTTGTCCAAACCACTTAATTACCGGTAAAAACAACTTTGTGTGGAATTGGCATCAAGTTTACGCCAGCTATGCTATTGCAGAGTTCTACTATAAAAGAAGCGGACAAGACCTCCATATGTACACAAAATTGTCTCCAACCGCTATTTCACAATTTCAAAAACTGCTTGGAATTTCGGGGAAGACCAAATCTCTACCATGGTCATTCCCTCCTCTTCTTCTCGTGTGGTATGCAATTCCTGTCATCCAATTTTTGAGCATATATTATATGTTTGAACCTTGAATTGTTTATTATAAGGTTACTTGAAATAATAACATTAGAATATAAACTTTATTCGTTAATAAAATATGTGATAATTATTAATGGTTTACGTATGTACAGGTGAACATGAGGTTTATGTTTAAAACCTTGATGCTTTCCTCATCAATACTAGTGTTTCTATTGAGCACGGCGTACTCATCCTCTGTACTGGATCCCAAAACACACATCAAGTCAGCAACTTTTGTGTCTGGAAAGTTTGAAATGAGACCAGGATCAGTTGTGGAGACACAATTGATAGATATTGATTTTCCAAGAGGTCATGTTGGTATTAAGAGTTTCGATGCTGAACTAATTGATGAAGAAGGGAATCCTGTACCTTTGTATGAAACTTACCTCCATCATTGGTTTGTTTTAAGATACTTTGACGACCCAAAATCAACTAAGAGTCTTCTTGAAAGAGCCATTTTCGTGAGAAACCAAGGCACATGCCAAGGTCCTGTTCTTCCACATTATTGGGGATTTGGGGGTGAATCACGAGGAACAACCTCAAACATTCCAGATCCTTTTGCAATAGAGGTAGGTAACCCTGCAAAACTTCCTAATGGGTTTGAAGACAAATGGTTCTTCAATATCATGGCTATTGATACACGTGGCGTACAAGATAGGAAAGGTTGCTCCGAATGTAGATGTGACCTTATGAATATCACAAAGAATTTCTTTAGTACCGCAAAGGATGTTGATGGCAAACCATTGAACCCTGATTATAAGGGAGGAATCTTTTGTTGCACTGACAAGTTACAGTGCAAATTGAGAGAGGGATTTCAGGCCCCAACGAGAAAGCTTGCCCTAAGATACAAAATAAGGTGGGTTGATTGGGACAAATTCCAAGTCCCTGTTAAGGTTTACATACTTGATTCCACCGATAAGGTAATGTCGAATGGCTCCAAAACAATCCACGGGTGCAAGGTAAATAACTTATGAATATACACTTAATTTTTAACTACACTTTTCAATGTTAATTGAATTCCAAAAAATTTGTTAATTTTTTGGGATTACGTGAGTATTAAAGATTTTCGATTTGTTATAGGTTGAATATACTATTCCGGAAAATGGTAATAACAACTCCCCTCATGTCCAAAAAACAAACATCCCAATGGAAAAAGGTGGTTATCTCATCTATGGCGTTGCTCATATGCATAGCGGTGTTGTTAATGCAACTTTATACGGAAAGGTGAAGTTCAATATTCGCCATCACTCTCATGATAGATTGTTTTATTAATTTTTGTGTGCTTGATATGTATTAAAGACATAAATTTTCTTTATAATCAATAAAATTGTAGGAAGACATATATTTTATTGTGTCTTCACTTCTAAAATTTATGTTTTTTTATTAAATTAGGATGGAAGGACTTTGTGTACTTCAACACCAAAATATGGAACAGGAAAGGAAGCAGGCAATGAAGAAGGTTACGCGGTTGGAATGTCTGTTTGTTATCCACAACCAGGTACTGTCAAGATTAACGATGGTGAAACTTTGACCATAGAATCAATATACAAAAACGAATTTACCACCGGAGCTATGGGGCTATTCTACATCTATTTGGCAGAACGACTACCGCAAGATGCATAGACATCATAATTACTTTTATCTACATATTGAATAATGTAGATCTTCTTTGTTGCATGTGTAATTAAGTGAACGATCATATTATTTCAATCGGAAATATTGCTCTATAAAATAAACATTCATTTTTTGTTCGTTTTGTGCTACTTTTGTAAACATTATTTTAGTCTCTTTGTCATATAACATTATTACTACAATTACATAAAATGTTTCTAATAATTAATTTAACTTTCTTTGCAATCTCATTACATCAATTATTTGAAATTTTTTTAATGAATATTAGTGAAGGTGGTGATAATTACTTGCCAATTTGTTAGCAACTACTCTCTAATTTTATTTTTAATTTATATACACTTCTAGTAAAGTGAACATTGTTTCTTATTTTCCATTTGCATTTTGGTGAACATGGTTTCAAATTTAAAATATAGTATTATTTGGAAGATATAGAAAAACGAGTACAGAATCGGTGTTTGAAAAAGGTGGTTATATCTTCAATGACACTGCTCATGTAAAGAAAGAGTGGCTAAACAATAACACAAGAAATGTGTGAATTGTGTTTTCAAATTTTTTTGCTTTAAACAAAAGAAAATCAAAAACCCCTTTTAAGAAAGCATGCAAGAAAATTTTAATCAATTAACAAATGATCCCCAATGGCTAAAACAAATTCAAGAGCAATGAATCATAGAGAGTAATATGCAGTGAAAAATAAAAGATTAGGGAAGAGAGAATATAACACCGGGATTTATCCTGGTTCACTCTCTACCACTTGATAGCTACATCCAAACTGCCATCAATCGTTCCACTATCATCAAACTTTCAACCGGTGCTTGAAGAAACCGTTTTACAAGAGAAATATTACAAGACTGTGACCAACCCCTTGATCACTCTTAACCTAAACCCTAGGATCACTCTAATTGTATAAACCAATCACTTAATCTGTACTAGAACCTGTAGAGTACCTCCCTACGTCTAGAATTACACAGAAAATTAAAAGAAAACAGAAGAAAAAGAAGAAAAAGGTCTAAATTGTTTTCTCTCACTAGATATCAATTTTAACCATAATAATCTTGGGTGATTCTTACTCTAACACATGTAATATTACGCTCTCTTGTGTTTCTGAACCCTAAAGTATAATTATATAGCAACCCAAGTCGGTTTAGAAAAGATACAATAAGATTTGATTTAGATTTAAGTAATATCACGTGACTCCTGATAAATACTCGGATATGTGTGTCTCCGTATCCGAATATTGTGGGTTTTGAAATTCGGATACCATATCCGAATATGCCATATCCAGATATCCGATGACAGCTGATGAGTCTCCAATTTTTTATGTATTAAGCGTTAATATGAGCATGAAATTGATTTAAAACTAATTAAAAGTTATGAGAATTATAATTAAAGTGTTATTTTATTCCCAGAAAATATTCTATTAAAAGTTCTTATATTTTGTAGTAATTTTCAGCTCTATAAAAAGATATATTGGAGAGCTCAAGTGGATTTATTTTTCTAAATCATATAATTGATTGAAGATCTTATTGAAGATTCTCTTGAATATTTTTAAGGAAATTGTTTCCTTTAAATATAAAAGTGAAGATTTTAAAGATTTGATTAAAGATATGATTGGAGATTATAGTAAAGATTCCATTGAAGATATTATGGGAAATTAAAAGATATGGTTTAAGATTTAATGCAAGATCACACAAGAAAATAAAAAGATATGGTTTCTTCTATAAAAAGAGGGCTGGCACATTCAAGAGAAGAGAGCTTTTGATCAATTGAGATTGGAGATTACTGAAGGGAGAGAGATAAACACGTTTTCATGCTTTGGAGCGTTGGAAGTGGGTGGAACTCACAAAAGCGCTGGGAACTCTGAAGATTCAACAAGCTGTCGTCAATGGAGTTGGAGGATTTTTATTTGTTTTTCATTGTTATTAATTTCAATATGCTAGGCTAGATTTTTTATGTAGTTAGGGGAAGATGAAACACAATTGAATCTTTCGTCTATGAATGAAATTGTCTCTGAATTCTTCTCTTTCTATATTTGAATGAATTTATCTGTTTTTAATACTTTCTATGAGTTTTCCCTATAGATTGATTTAGGGAAATTGTATGTTAATAGGGATTTTGGTGCATGAACCCTGATTTCATAAATTCATCATAATCCTTGTTATCTAGGGATAAACATAGGAAAATTGTGCAATCTTTGAATTCTTGATTTTAATGCATGTTTTCTTGATGAACAACCGGGGAACTAGGATTCTTTCAAGATAACATAGAATTAGGGTAACAAGGAATTGAGCCTTAATTAATTTAGAATGAATTGATTGGCATTATATTAAGAGCAGATTCTTGACTATTTAATTCATAGCATAAAGAGGCTATTGAGGAAAGTCGAAACCCTAACTACGCTCGTTCTTGATAATTAAACAACTCATCTTTTTAATTGTTTTTAATTCTGAAATTACATGTTATTGATTGTTTTAAATTTTAATTCTCTTCATCTCAATCTTTTTTGTCCAACTGAATCGCGATTAGTGAAATAGTGCTTGAAACCAATCCTCGTGGAAACGATTTCGTACTCTGGTGCACTTTATTACTTAACAACCAGTGCACTTGCCGAGTCGCAACAAGTTTTTGGCGCCGTTATCGGGGATTGGATCCTTCAATATTAGAAGAAGCTATAAGCAATCTAGATTGGACTTTTTATTTTTCTACAATTTAAATTTCCCGTATTTATATAATTTAATTTATTTTATTATTATTTTTTTATTATTATTATTATTGTTTTAATTTCATTTATTTTGTTTTTTGTTTTTTATTTTTATTATTTTTTATTATTTTTGCATTTATTTATTTAGTTTTTATTTAATTATTCTATTTTCTGGTTTATGCGAGGTATTGTTGATCCAAAATCTTGCAATTCGACCCAGAGATAGAGAAGACAGCTAGAAGGCTCAGAAACAGCTCAAAAGAGAGAAAAGAAAAAGAAGCTTTTTGCTCGACGGAACCAAAGGAGGAAACAATGGCAGAGAATGATCAACTCCTACCTATTCAGAGGACGGTGGGAGATTATATGACTTCAGCTCGAGTTCCTCAGACTTCAAGTATTGTTAGGCCAACCGTGGATGCTAACAATTTCGAGCTCAAGCCGCATTATTGGAGGTGATTCAAAAAGATCAGTTTGCTGGAGGACCACAGAAGACCCTTACATTCATCTTGAAAATGTTCTCCTTTACCATGAAGATGAATGGAGTCTCTCGTGATGCCATCTTGCTCAGGCTCTTCCCATGTTCACTTAAGGAAGATGCAAGAGGTTGGTTGCAATCATTGCCTCAAGGAAGCATCACCAACTGGGATGACTTAGCAACCAAGTTTTTAGCTCAATTTTTCTCATCTTCAAAGATGGCAAAGCTCAAGGCGGATATCACTTCTTTTGAACAAAAGGAAAGTGAATCCTTATACGAAGCATAAGAAAGGTTCAAAGGACTACTAATGAAATGTCCACAACATGGTTTTGAAGCTTGGGAGAAAAGTCGAATTTTCTTCCAAGGAATAACGCCTAACACAAGAACCTTGGTGAATGCTGCATCGGGAGGATCCTTGAAAATGAAAACTCCAGAGGAAGCATTGGAATTACTGAAATCTCTAGCTTCTCAGGAGTTTGATAATGTTCCACTACCACATAAAAAGCGGGGATCATGAAGCTTGACGGTTATCATGCATTGTTGGCAAAAAATGAGCAAATATTACAAATGAACAAGAAACAGTGTAAGAACCTGTACCGTAAATTTAGGAATTTAATTAATTAAATATGAGATTAAAGAGATAATTCCATAATTGACGTAGAATAATTATGAGAGGGATTAAATAATTATAGTAAGTGATTAATAATGTTGAAAGTTGCTTTTCTGACGAAAAGTGTGGATACCGGTTCTGCTCCACGGTATAAGTGCGTACCGATGAAGTATCTCGGAAAATTATAAAGAGTATGTATATAAACCTAGAATAATATTTAGTCTGTAATACAAAGTTTGAAGTCAAAATAATGAGAACTGGCGTCAGGACTGATAACGGCTACGTAAAAGCGCGTACCAACAAAGTGCTGCGAAAAATATTATAAAAATATAAAAAATCCTAAAAAATGGCTAGTTTCAGAATCCAAAGTGTGGGATTAAAAAGATTAACGTAGCTATTAGTACTAATGCAGTAGGATTAAACTTAACTCGCATATATATAGTGATGGGCACTAAACCCTAGAGTGATCTTCAGCCTCCTACGTGAGTTATTTCTGAAGGTTGGTCCAGCCACTTTGCCACCACCCTCTTCTCTTCTTTACGTGAGCCAAGAGACCAATTTTCTTCATGAAACCTTCACCAAAACACCATTGTTGAGGGAGAGTTGGCCTTGTGAGGGTGTTCAGTGCTTCATAGTTGAGGGTGAGCTTCTGGGTTTGTTGGAGTTGTGGCTGACTTCCTTGTTGGTGAAGAGGGAGCCATTTTCTTGGTTGTAGAAGCTCCAAGGAGTGACCTTTGAAGAGAAAAAACCATTCTTGATCACCATTTTTGTGGCTTTGTAAAGTCATATTGTTGGAGCTGCATTGTGAGCTCCAAGAGCACCATTGTTTCTGTTTCAAGCCTTGGTGGTATGTACCATCACCTTTGCCATTGATTTTCTATAGAAAGGATGAACCTTGGTGCACGTAATAAGAAAAAGATAAGAACTTGAGGATGGGTAAGGTTTAACACACCTAGAAATGCATGTTTGAGCTGCTGGAATCGTTAAAAAAGCAACCTTTGAGTGATATCTTTGTGAAAATGCAGAACTGCATTCTGTCGCGAAATATCCGGATATGATATCCGGATATGGATATCCGGATATGGGGTTGGAGATATCCGGATATGGATATCCGGATATGGATATCCGGATATGGCCCCGATGAATATTCAGATATTCTGGGAATTTCGAGACAGTCACTGTACTGTTCACACATAATGGGATTTTGGGTTTGTGGACCCATGGATGGTTAAGTTGAACCTCTGTAATAATTGAACTAAGTCAGAATCACTTAGATTAAGGGCTTGTGGCTTTGGGAGAAGCCTAATGGCATGAAACAGAAAAGAAAACGTTGTCTTTGTGTCATTAACTCTTAGATGATGAATGTTGATATGATTGCTGGTCCAAATAGATTGTAATTGTGCTGTTTGTGGACCTTGAGCTAGTGTGGACTTTGGCTTGGATTGATTGCTTAAGAGGTAAGCTTTTGTGTCCTCGGTTTTGCCATTGTTTGGTTCCACCATGCCTCATAGAGGAATGGTTTATATGCATGATGTGTTTTCATGTGATGATATTGAAATGCTTTTGAGCTGTTAAGTGCAAGTACCTTATGATATGTATGTGTTGTTCCACCTAGACCGTAAGCCTGAGTATATAGCGTCATACATGATGGTGATTCTGTGGGTGGGCTCAAGTAGCGTCTTGCACTGATTGTGGGTTGTAAACGTATGTAATTCCTGCATGTTCTCTGGCCAGTAGGATTTTGACACACATGACATGATTATATGCTGCATTGCACAGATTTTGGAACTTATACTGTTTATTGCTTTTGAAGTTATATTGCACATGTAAGTGAGCTTGGGGTGAAGAGATCCTTGAAGACCCTATGTCTTACTGAGATTTCATTTTAGAGATCTCACCCCACGTTGGGGCATATTTTCAGGTTTAGGTAACTCGGGGGTTAATACCTCGGGCGGCAGGAGACCAGAGCTGAGTTGAGATGTATGCTGTTGTGCCTATATTTCTGGATGATTATCATGCCTTGCTTTTGATATATTGATATTTGATTTGAGGCTTGTTGGCTTTGTTGCCTTATTTGGGGAGCATGGGGGTTGTCCATGACACATTGATGTTGTTTATGTTTGGCTTATTTGAGTTATATAATGAATCAGGATATGGTCCGGTCAACGTGTTGTAGTTCCGTGACTAGAAATTTATTTATATAAGAGGTATTTCAGTTAGTTGTTTAATTGCAATTTACACGCATACAATGTTTTGAAAAGGATTTAAGTAATCAACTTGGTTAATAATAATGACATCATAATTGAAAAGAAAAAGTTATTTTCCGTAAATTTATTAAGTTGCGCTTAATACGGTAACATGATAACAAACCGGGTATACACGGGGTGTTACATTTTATGGTATCACAACACTTTCTAGGGAAAAGCCTGTATGTATTGCAATAACTAGGATGTGTTGTTGTGTGTCTTGTCTTGTGTGTTTCTCGATTGGGTTTTACTATGATGATGCATGCGTCCTCATTCTTTGTGTAACTTGTGCAAAGTCATGGTACTACCTAGGAGGGACTGGGAGACGAATGAGGGTCAACCTGACCCGGTCCTGGCTGCATTGGCTGAGATGCAGGCGGCTTGATTAGCCGATCAGGAGGCCATTAGAGTGGCTAACCAGGCGATGATGGACGCCGTTAGAGAGGCGAACCGGAAAGCCACCGAGGATGTGCTGGAGGCGAACCTCCTGGCAAAACATGACCATGATGAAGGTTATGTTGGAGGAGATGAGGACTAGTCCTGTTGGTGGCCAGCATCCTCCGCCACCACCTTTACCTCCACCGCCACCGCCTCCACCCAGTCTTCAGGATGGGCATGGAGGAGGTGGGACGCATTTTCATGAGAACGACAATCAGAGTCGTATGAAGGGTGTCAGTCACCTCACTGGGATGATGCAGCCCTATTTGGAGCCCGCAGAGGATAGAGAGACTGTTGACCGTCAGCTGAATGCTTTCCGTAAGCATAAGCCACCTTCTTTTGATGGATCCTACGATCCCATCGCTGCTGCGAGATGGATTCAGACCTTGGACAAGATCTTCAGAGTTATGCAGTGCACTGACCCGCAGAAGTTAATGTTTGCGACTTACATGCTGGAGAGAGATGCTCATGAGTGGTGGATGAACATCTCTCAAGTCTACGAGATGCAGGTTCATGTCATGACATGGCCATTCTTTGTGTAGTGTTTCTTGGGGAGGTACTTCCCATATGATGCGCAGGAGAGGAAATATGGGGAGTTTGATCAATTGGTGCAAGGCTCGTTGACTGTGGACGAGTACTTGGCTCAGTTCAATGAACTGGCCAAGTTTGCATATTTTCGTATTGCTATGCCTACCTCGACCTTTTTGGCTTCTAAGTTCCGTAGGGGACTTAATGAGGAGATTGCGGATAGGATTGTTGGAGCTGCATCCAGAGATTTTGGCATATTGGTTCAACAGTGCATTGACATTAAGGACGCCTGCACTGTGAGTAAGGTCAAGAAGGCCAAGTTATCTGAGATTAAGGGAACTGGTGGTTCCACTTCATGAAAGGACATGAAGTTTGATGGAAAAGGCAAAGGGAAGCAGTTAGCTGGTAGACAGGCGCCAAGTCAGTTGAAGAGGACTTCTACTCATGGGAGTTCAGCTAGACCTCCTAATCCCAAATGTACCGGTTGTGGGAGATTCCACGTGGGGCCGTGTGCTACCGGCCAGGTCATTTGCTTTCAGTGTGGCAAGGAGAGCCACTACTCCAGAGATTGTCCATCGTCGACTATGAGAGCTGCAGAGGTTCAGGCAGTTCTGTTACAGATGATCCCTTTGGCACCTACAGCGGCACCTGTTGTGCCACCTGCCACTAGCCGTGTGTATACATTGGATCGTCAGCAGTCAGACAAAGCTCCAAACCTTGTTAGAGGTACTGTTTCCATTAGTGGATTTGCTATTGATGTATTGTTTGATTCCAGGGCTACACATTCTTTCATTGCAATCCCGATTGTTGTGGGGCTTGAGTTGCCTATTGTTGTACTTTCTCCACCATTGCGGATGACTATCGCCACCGGAGAAAAGTGTGATACCTCTACTATACATCGAGATGTCGTGTTTCAGTGGGATGGCCATAAGTTTTCGGTATATCTGATAGGATTTTCTATGGCTAATTTTGATATCATCATTGGCATGGATTGGTTGTCCAAGAATTGTGTGATGATTGATTGTTGTACAAAGCGAGTGGTGATGTCTCCGTGTGATTCCACGCCCCGTTCCTCGCCTTATATTTCAGTTCTGCAGGCTAGGAGAGCCTTGAGAGCAGGGGCATATCGTTATGTCATGTTGAGAGGTTTGGTGAGTGGAACACAGGAGGACATTACCGGCATTCCTATGGTGAGGGAATTCCTCGAGGTGTTTCCTGAGGAGATTCCCGAGTTTCCGCCACAGAGGGAGATAGAGTTCTCCATTGACTTGTTGCCTGGTGTGGGATCTATTTTATTAGCTCCATATCATATGTCTCCACCAGAGTTGGCAAAGCTGAAGAAGCATATTGAGGATTTTTCGGCGAAAGACTTCATCCGACCGAGTATGTCTCTATGGGGAGCTCCAATCATTTTTGTTAAAAAGAAAGATGGGACTATTCGATTGTGCACCGACTACAGACAGTTGAACAAGTGACAACAAAAACAAGTATCCCCTTCCTCGTATTGATGATCTGTTGGATCAACATAGGGGTGCTTGCGTGTACTCGAAGATTGATCTCCGGTCCGGATACCATCAGATTCGGGTTAAGCCGGAGGATGTCCCTAAGACCGCATTTCGTTCGAGATATGGTAACTATGAGTATTTGGTGATTCCGTTTGGACTCACCAATGCACCCGCAGTGTTCTTGGATTACTTGAACCATATTTTCCAGCCGTATTTGGATCAGTTTGTGATCGTCGTCATTGACGATATCTTGATTTACTCCAAGACGGAGGAGGAGCATGCAGAGCACTTGAGGATTGTGTTGCAAGTGTTGAAGGAGAAAAAGCTTTATGCTAAGCCTTCAACGTGTGAGTTTTGGCTCAAGTCCGTGAAATTCCTTGGGCATGTGATTTCTGCAGAAGGAGTTGCAGTGGACCTAAACAAGATTGAGGCCGTGTTAGATTGGGAGAAGCCCAAAATGGTTACAGAAGTTAGGAGCTTCTTGGGTTTGGCAGGTTACTATAGGCGGTTTATTGAGGAATTCTCCAAGATGGTGTTGCCATTGACTCGCCTTACCCGGAAGGAGACTCCGTTTGTGTGGACTCACGAGTGTGAGGAGTGCTTTCAGGAGTTGAAGGAAAGACTGACTACTGTATCTGTGTTGGTCCTTCCTGATCCTGCAGAGCAGATTGAGCTTTATTATGACGCCTCTGGAAAGAGGATAGGATGTGTGTTGATGCAGACTGGGAGAGTCATTGCATATGCTTCGAGGCAGTTGAAGCCTCATGAGGAGAACTACCCGACTCATGATTTGGAGTTGGCGGCTATTGTTTTTGCTTTCAAGATTTGGAGGCATCATCTTTATGGCATGAAGTTTGCCGTGTTCAGTGACCACAAGAGTCTGAAGTACCTGTTTAATCAAAAGGAGCTGAACATGAGACAAAGGAGATGGATGGAATTTCTGAAGGTCTACGACTTTGAGTTGAAGTACCATCCTGGCAAGGCCAATGTGGTAGCTGATGCTTTGAGTCAGAAATTCGTGAGTCTATCCAGTTTGACAACGGGTGGCTATGATGTGATTGAGGAGTTTCGGATTTGACAGTTACCTCGTTGTTTGGGGTGCACTTCTCGAAATGGAAACCGTTAGAGTTGAAAACGAGTTGATGGAAATTATTAAAGAGGCGCAAGTGCAGAGAGAGTGCCTCGATTATGTGAAGAACCAGGACAACGTGTCTTGGAATGAGGAAGGATTATTGATGTTCCATAAGAGGATTGTAATTTCTCGAGGTCCATTGACTATAGAGGTGATGACAGAGGCTCATAAGGGCCAATTCACTGTCCACCCTGGTGTTACAAAGATGTACCAGAACTTGAAGAGAAATTTTTGGTGGTCGGGCATGAAGAAAGATATAGTCGTGTACGTGTCTAAGTGTTTGATATGCTAGAAAGTAAAGATTGAACACCAGAAACCGTCTGGTAAGCTTCATCCTCTTGAGATACCACAGTGGAAATGGGAGAGTATTTCCAAGGACTTCGTGGTGGGATTGCCTAAGACTCAGGCTGGTTGTGACTCTATCTAGGTCATTATGGACAGATTGACTAAGTCTGCCCATTTTTTCTGGTAAAGGTTAGCTTCACTACTGCGCAGTTGGCCAGACTATATGTTCGCGAGATCATGAGGCTTCATGGGGTTCCCGAGAGTATCATCAGTGATAGGGACCCGAAGTTCACATCTCGGTTCTTGGAGTCGCTGTAGGGAGCTTTTGGAACTCAGTTGAGATTGAGTACAACCTATCACCCTCAAACTGAGCGGACCATCCAGACCTTGGAGGACATGTTGAGGGCTTGCACATTGCAGCAGTGCTTAGCATGGGATAAATACCTATCATTGGTTGAGTTTCCTTACAACAAAAGTTTTCATGTGAGCCTGGGCATGGCACCCTACGAGGCGTTGTATGGTAGGAGGTACCATGCCCAGGATAGGTACCTGTTGGTCTAAGGTTAGAGATAAGGAGTTATTTGGTTTGGACTTTGTCCAAGAGACCATCCAGCAGATCCAGATGATCAGAGAGAAGCTGCCACAGGCGCAGAATCGCCAGAAGAGTTATTATGATGTCAAGCATCGACCACTGGAGTTCAGTGAGGGTGAGCACGTGTTTGTGAGACTTTCACCTGTCATCGGTCTTGGTCGGGCCCTCAGAGTGAGGAAGCTTAGCCCGAGATTCATAGGGCCATACCAGATTCTTGGTAGGGTAGGGTCTGTTGCCTACCGGCTTGCCTTGCCTCCAAACATGGCCAACATCCATGGCGTGTTTCACGTGTCTCAGCTTCGGAGGTATATAGCGGACCCTTCGCACGTGGTGCAACCTGATGATGTGGAGGTTCGGGAGAACTTAAAGACTCTCGTCGGACTACTCAAGATTGTCGATCGTGACGAGTAGAAGCTTCGGAGCAAGATCATTCCTATGGTCAAAGTGCAATGGGAAGGAAGAACTCTCGAGGAGTGTACTTGGGAGAGAGAGGACGAGCTTCTCCGGCAGTACCTCGAGTTTCAGGACATATATGTTTCTAATTTTGCGGTCAAAATTCTTAAAAGGTGGAGTGAATGTAAGAACCCGCACTGTTAATTTAGGAATTTAATTAATTAAATATGAGATTAAAGAGATAATTCCATAATTGATGTAGAATAATTATGAGAGGGCTTAAATAATTATAGTAAGTGATTAATATTGTTGAAAGTCGTTTTTCTGACGAAAAGTGCGGGTACCGGTTCTGCTCCACGGTATAAGTGCGTACCGATGAAGCATCCCAGAATATTATAAAGAGTATGTATATAATCCTAAAATAATATTTAGGACTGGAATACAAAGTTTGAAGTCAAAATAATGAGAACTGGCGTCAGGACTGATATCGGCTACGTAAAAGCGAGTACCTGCAAAGTGCTGCGAAAAATATAATAAAAATATGAAAAATCCTAGAAAAATGGCTAGGTTCAGAATCCAAAGTTTGAGATTCAAAAGATTAGCGTAACTATTAGTGCTAATACAGTGTGATTAAACTTAACCTGCTTATATATAATGATGGGCACTAAACCCTAGAGTGATCTTCAGCCTCCTACGTGAGTCATTTCTGAAGGTTGGTCCAGCCACCTTGCCACCACCCTCCTCTCTTCATCTTGTGAGCCAAGAGGCCACTTTTCTTCATGAAACCTTCACCAAAACACCATTGTTGAGTGAGAATTGGCCTTGTGAGGGTGTCAGGTGCTTCATAGTTGAGGGTGAGCTTCTGAGTTTGTTGGAGTTGTGGCTGACTTCCTTGATGGTGAAGTGGGAGCCATCTTGGTTGTAGAAGCTCCAAGGAGTGACTTTTGAAGAGAAAGAACCATTCTTGATCACCGTTTTCGTGGCTTTGTAAAGTGAGATTGTTGGAGCTGCATTATGAGCTCCAAGAATATCATTGTTTCTGTTTCATGCCTTGGTGGTAAGTACCATCACCTTTCCCATTGATTTTCTACAAAAAGGATGAACCTTGATGCATGTAATAAGCAAAAGATAAGAACTTAAAGGGTGGGTAAGGTTTAACACACCTAGAAATGCATGTTTGAGCTTCTGGAATCGTTAAAAGAGCAACCTTTGAGAGATATCTTCGCAAAAATGCAGAACTGCTTCTGTCGCGAAATATTCGTATATTGATATCCGGATATGAGGTTTAAGATATCCGGATATGATATACGGATATGGATATCCGGATATGGATATCCGGAATGGCCCCGACGACTATCTGGTATTTTGGGAATTTCGAGACAGTCACTGTTCTGTTCATACAGAGTGGGATTTTGGGCTTGTGGACCCATGGTTGGTTAAGTTGAACCTGTGTAATAATTGAACTAAGTCAGAATCACTTAGATTAAGGGATTATGGCTTTGGGAGAAGCGTAATGGCATGAAACGGAAAAAAAAAAACTTTGTCTTTGTGTCATTAACTCTTAGATGATGAATGTTGATATGATTGCTGGTCTAAATAGATTGTAATTATGTTGTTTGTGGACCTTGAGCTAGTGTGGACTTTGGCTTGGATTGATTGCTTAAGAGGTAGGCTTTCGTGTCCTCGGTTTTGCCATTGTTTGGTTCCACCATGCCTCATGGAGGAATGGTTTATATGCATGATGTTTTTCATGTGATGATATTGAAATTATTTTGAGCTGCTAAGTGCAAGTGCCTTGTGATATGTATGTGTTGTTCCACTAGACGGTAAGCCTGAGTATGTAGCGTCATACAAGATGGTGATTCTGTGGGTGGGTGCAAGTAGCGTCTTGCACTGATTGTGGGTTGAAGACGTATGTAATTCCTGCATGTTCTCTGGCAAGTAGGATTTTGACACACATGATGTAACGCCTGGCAACTTGCAAGGATCAACGACTGTCCCCACACACTAACACGAGACTTTTCAGTGTGCTTTGTCTTCACTCGCACACTTCTTGGGAAAACTTCCAGGAGGTCACCCATCCCATAATTTCCCCAAGTCAAGCACGCTTAACTATGGGTTCTTCCGTTCCAGGCTACCGAAAAGTAGATGCATCTTGTTAGTATAGGCAGTACCAATTAATTCTTATAAGCTATTCCCAACTGTACCATCCCATACCAGCACAGTCTCTGGAATCCCTCTCTTTCAGGTGTTGATTCGATTCATTCATGTACCCCCGTCGTTGGAAGCCTGCCAGGAGTTGCTCCTTGTCCATGCTTTTTCGCACCGGCGATCACTCCCCGTCCTCGTCAGCGCCCGGGATGTTACATGCCCACCAGCTTCCGCCTGGTTCGTCCTCCATACTGGAAGATAGGCTCTGCTCTGATACAATTTTTTCCTTTGATTTTCAAAGCATACACTCATCACACAACCCTTCTAATTACCATTCAACAACACAACATATCAATCATACAATTTCACGACATCAAATTCTCATTTTTCCTCTCTTTGGTCGAAATCTTCATAGCCTCCCACCAAGGGATATCCAATCCAATTTAGCAATGCCATACATCAAAACATCCTATTATTAACTCATACAACCATACCATAATTCAATTACACAATCCTAAAACCAACCAACATCACAAAGTCATGGAATCATGCTCAAATTTCACTAAGTTATCTTCAATTTCCACCAATAAATTTTATGACATGCAACACTCCAAAACATCATTCTAAGTCACTTTCATCTAATACACATTTTCAATTTGAACTCTCTAACTACACAAATCAAGCATGCAAGCCCTAGGTTTCATGAAATCAAATTCAACAAATCAACTAATGAAATGTGTTGAAACTTACCCACAATCAAGGCCCAAGACTCCTCCAAGTGATCCCCAAGCAATGGCTTGAGCAAACAACTCCAAAATCACAAAATCTTTCAAAATTTTGTGGCTGACTTTGCCCTTTTTCTCACAAATGAGAGGTTTCAAGGGAAACTAATCGGTGGGATATGTTCGGGTGATGATTTCCAACAACTTTGCTCACAAACTTTTCTAGATTCGGAGTAATATTGAATGAGTTATGAGAGGAAGAAATTTTTGGAAAGGAAGGCCATGGAGGGGGAGGGGGGTTGTTCGGTTTTTAGGAGAGAGGGAGAAGAAAAAGATGATGAATAGTGACATGGATGGGTTGTCATGTAGTCACTTAAGTGAGGTGGGACCCACCGCCACCTCACGCGATTTCAAATTAATTTAAAACTCTCTCTGATTCCACTAAACGTCCATAATTTCATAACCTATTTAGAAATTCTAATTTTTAACATTAACCATTGTCCTTTAATTACCCTTATCAGATGAATCCGGAGTTTTCCGGTCGTTCGGAGAAATTGCAATTTTAAGCTGTTACACGCGTCGTAGGAATGCTTCCCCAAACTCACAAATTTCAGTCAATTTTCATCAAAAATCATATTTCCTAGTCCTATATATCATTTATAACTTATATCCAAACCTAGAGCTCAAAATTCCATCGGCACGCTTTACATTGCAATTGTACTGCGGTATTTTTACCCGGTAAAAATACTATTCACCAAATTTTCTGAAACTTGCCTATCCACCCAATTTTTCGTTTTGAATCCATTTCTAGTGTTATTTTTATCATTTGAGACCTCTTACTCAATTTTACCTTCCTAGGGTTACGTGTTTGACTAATTACCGTTTTACCCTTCCTTTGTATTGTGACCTAATTTTCAAGATTTTCACTAATCCTACCCTTTAATTCATATTTACTATATTAATACATGTTTTAGAAATACAAGGTGTTATATTCACACCTCCTTTTTGAAATTTTGTCCGCAAAATTAGCATCGTATTGGTCCACTGACTCGGGATATAACCAGAGAATCTTGTCCTTCCACTCTCAAGTAGCCTCCTCAGGTGCGCATCTTTACCATTTTACTTTCGTCACAGGCATAACCTCATTTTTGTGGTATCCATCGTTCCCCAATCCTTCACAAATACTTGTCGATTCCGGTGATATGACTTTCTAATTCACAATATTTTAAATTTTCCATGGGCCACGGTTGTACTTTCACTAATTTATAGGTAATAATATAGTTATGTTACAAATTTGTCTACCTAACCTCACTTCCTTTTCATCTTTATCTATTTATCTGACCTAAAGTAATGCACAACAACATCAGACAATCTCCAAGTATATTTATCTGTCATTTCCTGAATATTTTAACTCACACTTTCTTTAGTACTTCGATCATTTCGCCGCCACTACTGTTCAAACAATACCCCAATATACCAGTCATTTCCATTAATGTTACTAAACTTACCAATTTTGTTGCTTCCTTAGCTTTCACACAAGCACCTACCTTCTAGTTTCAATGTCATTCTACAGTACCCATCATCCCAACTCACATTAAATTTCATATTTATATACTTTACTTTACTTTGTCACGTGTCTTCACGTCTTCTTAGATAATCACAACTATATTTTTCTCTTCGTGATACGAAACTAACAACCATAATAATAGTTTATATTTCCAATTATCCATTTAAGGCCTTCAACCACACACACATTCATGAAATTTTCCACCTACAACGTCATATCAATAATTTTCACTTATTGTTCGTCTATCTATCAATTTAGCCATCTCCAAGTCTAAACACAAAATCCATCAATGACTTCCACATCAAAGGTCTTATGCCTAAGATTTTCACCAACTAACCATTATTTTACTCATCATTTCGTACCAATATTGTAGATTCAACATATATTTCATTCATTTATACCTCTATTTCCTCATCATTGACATTTGTATCATGGATGTCCCACTTAAAATACTATATCGTAATCTTCACGTATAAGTCTCCTCACATTGGAAACTTCCAAACATAATCGTTCTATCACCTGGAACTACTTTCATCCTTAAACAAATTTCTAAAATTTTATCAATACAGTGTACCTCCAAAGGATATATCTCTCACACCTAGCATGTATCACATACCGTGCTCCAAGTCACTCTATCGAGTTATCAGCCTTTCTTTAATCACCACAATTTAAGTTACTGATCCTTATTAGACATCTTCGCTTAACTCTATCACAACTAACTTCTTATGAAAGGCCATCAGACCACCGTCTTAACTTCACATTGTTTCCTCACTAGTCCTTCTAGAAAAATATTAACTCAATTATCAGTATTAACAGATTTCTATCCTTTCTCATAGGGCAAGAACCCCCCGATCAACTTCACAATTTCCGTGAAACCCAAAATTCATGTCACCACACTTGGTGCACACGTGCAGACCACCGCGTGTTCCGAAATCACATCTCAAATTACCTTCTCATGATTCCTCACATTAACCACCTCATTTCATTCAGTGTACGCCCTCATATCAGGGACACAAGGACCATCAATGTTGACCAAAGAGTAGCACACAAGGACCAGCAATGAATTGAATATTTGAAATTTGAACCCGAGAGAGGTGACCACTTGGAATGATTATACTAGTGATGTGTTAATTTGAGATATATTGAAATAGGGAATTGAAATCCATAAGGATATAGTATTGATTAAATATAGGTGAGATGAACTGACGATGTATTTTGTGTATAAGGAAGAAGTGGAGAGAATCGCCATGGATGACACAAGATAAAGGTACAATGAAGGCACTATTGTAGTTAATGTATATCGATTCTAATTGAAAGAACTTCCATTGGTAAGTGGGTAGGACAGTTGAATGGTATAATCGTATGTAAAATAGTAATGAGAATGGTATAAGAAATTAGGATCCAGTGGTGTGTATATGTACTACTAAAAGTAGTGTGCTTGCGAAATAATTTGATAATTGAGATGGATTTAGGAGAAAATAATATGATGTGATACAGTATTTATACATATAGTTATGGTCTCCTGGTAGTGGGGATGGGACTTTCCCTGCAGCAATGCACTGTGTGGAATTGGAAATTGAACCTAGAGTGAAATAAATGGCAAAATGATGTTAGGATGGTGTAAAATGGAAAGTGGTACCTAAAATGACATTGTGGTAGCCTTAGGATGCTAAAGAAAAATAAAAATAAAATGTAAGGAAATATTTTGTAATTTAACACATGTTTGGCCGAACCTACCATGTGTAGGGGAGGAAATTTGATGTTTTGTAACTTTGGTGGATTCATCGTGTATTGATGATCCATATATGGTCATTGTAGATTTCCTCCCGCGAATTTGAACCCTGAATCGTGAGCTAGGTGGGTTGCCCTTGGTCCCGGACCAAAAGGGATTGTGGTAAGTATTTTGAAACCATGTATATGTGCTTGATAATTTGCATGTGTTGGTGAATGGAAAGTAAATTGGGAATGTCCTTTGTGTAGGCATTTCTGTTGTACCTAGCTCAGGGATTATACAGGTAATCACTTGGTATTGGAGTTTGGTCCCCTTGTGTGTTCCTCCATGCCCGTTGAGGGTAATGGTAGGAAATGTATGTGAATAATATAGGATTACATGTTCATGCATATTATATGTGTTGTGGTACATAGGATGTACCGTGTCTCTGGCCAGTAGACTGTTTCCTTCGGGCGTTACGGACTTCCACTGGATAGGTCTATGTGGGGGAGTTCCAGTTGACCTATAGGAGCACACTAGGAAGTCTCGGGTGGTTATGGATGGAGGGTGCCTTGGTTGATGTTCTGGGAATACTCCTTGGTTTGGAACCCATAGGCTATATGCCGTGGCCAATAGGTTGGACGTTGCGTGGTTTTGGCATTGACCATTCCAGCTTCGTCGTATTTTGTTTCCCTATGCTTCCCTACTTCACTAAATCCCTTGGTTTATCCCGTTTTCATATGGTACGTTATATTGTTTATATGCATCGAAGTGAGCCATGGGGTGGAGTATTCTCCAGAACCTCTGGGTTACTGAGATATATCCGTATATCTTACCTCGCTTTGGGGACTTTATTTCAGGTGGTAGCAGTGGTGTCGGGGCGGTGGGCAAGAAGCTCGTAGGTTGAGCATGAGGACTTGTATGTATTTTGCTTATTTTGCATTTTGGTTGCCATTGGGCCTAGGCTAGACTTAGGACATGAACACTATGTTTAGATAGGACCATTCATATTGTCATTATGTTCATGTCTCTTTTGGCTAAGTTTAGTGGTTAATTATTATGTTTTATTTGAAAGTTATGGGTTATAATTTGTAATATGTATATGAAGACTAGATGTAATATGGAAGTATATGTATATGATGAAAGGGCAATAGGCGTATTCTAGGATTGATTATGTTTTATGTTGCAAGAAGCATATAATTGAATATTGTGATTGAAAATTATTATGTTTTATTTGAAAGTTATGGGTTGTATGCCATTGAATAGGCTTATGTGCCATGGGATGAACTTAAATGACAAAGGATATTAGTAAAGGATATGTGGGTTATACTTAATGGACTGATTGTCAGTCTACATCTTGAAAGGATAAATGGACAATGGTCTTGTGATGGCGTAAGTGCCAGTATATATATATATATACCTTGAGGGGACCTGAGTGCCGGTACGCAGATGTTATGACCGTGAAATTGTTCTAGGCTTCCCTTTGGGGATTGGATCCTAAGAGGTATGATTCTTGGGAGTCCCAGGTGGACACTGTTTGCAGTGGAACTCATTGGATGGCCTATGTGTGCAAATTTCATGAACCAGTAAATGATGGCATTCCTTGTAACGCCTGGCAACTTGCAAGGATCAACGACTATCTCCACACACTAACACGAGACTTTTCAGTGTGCTTTGTCCCCACTCGCACACTTCCCGATAAAACTTCCCAGGAGGTCACCTATCCCAGAATTTCCCCAAGTCAAGCACGCTTAACTAAAGAGTTCTTCCGTTTCGGGCTACCGAAAAGTAGTTGCATCTTGTTAGTATAGGTAGTACCAATTAATTCTTATAAGCTATTCCCAACTGTACCGTCTCACACCAGCACAGTCTCTGGAATCCCTCTCTTTTGGGTGTTGATTCGATTCATTCATGTACTCTCGACGCTGGAAGCCTACCAGGAGCCGCTCATTGTCCATGCCCTTTCGCACCGACGATCACTCCCCGTCCTCGTTAGCGCCTGGGATGTTACACATGACATGATTATATGCTGCATTGACAAATTTTGGAACTTATAATGTTTATTGCTTTTGAACTTATATTGCATGTGTATGCTGTTGTGCTGATATTTCTGGATGATTATCATGCCTTGTTTTTGATATATTGATATTTGATTTGAGACTTGTTGGCTTTGTTGCCTTATTTGGTGAGCACGGGGGTTGTCCATGCCATATTGATGTTGTTTATGTTTGGCTTATTTAAGTTTTATAATGAATCAGGATATCGTCCGGTCTACGTGTTGTAGTTCCGTGACTAGAAATTTATTTATATAAGAGGTATTTCAGTTACTTGTTTAATTGCAATTTACATACAAGCAATGTTTTGAAAAATATTTAAGTAATCAAGTTGGTTAATAATAATGACGTCATAATTGAAAAGAAAAAGTTATTTTCCGCCAATTTATTAAGCTACGCTTAATACGGTAACATGATAACAAACTGGGTATACATGGGGTGTTACAAGCAGCAGTAACAGTTGCACGCCCTCACAAAGCAGTTCACAAACTTCCAAGTCGCTTCTATCAATACTCCTCTAGTTAGTTGTGGAATTTGTGCAAGTGCTCATGTTACAGAAGAATGTGATTTAATGAGAGCACCTGAAACTGCTGAAGTCAACGGACTCTGGTATGATCAGAAGAACCAGAGTAATTCTGGGAGGAACCAGTATGGGAATGACTACAGTCAAGGGAGGAAGAATCAGAATCAGCTTCCAGGGTTTAGTTACAAGTCCAATCATCAACTTAACTATAATAGTCCTAGCCTAATTAATTAGTAAATTGCATGTAATTAAGTAATTAAGCATGTATTAGTGAGTAAAATTAAGTATAGGGCCTAATTAAATGATTTGGGGTCAATTTTGAGGTAAAAAGTGCACTAAGTGAAAATTATGGAGTAAAAATAGGTGTAGGCAAAAGTACCCAAAATATAAAAATAAAAGTGGAAACATTCCTGGAAAAATATTCCAGACCTTTGGGTAAAGTTTGAAAGAGAACAGAGTTAACTAGATAGATGAGCTTATACCCAGTTGAGTTAACTTAACCATTATAATTGACAAAACATAAAAATGAACCCCATTTCATCTTCTCCTTCGCGTGGCTCCGTGAGAGAACAAAAGCCCATGGTGGTGAGCTCCAAAAACACAACTCTTTAAATACTCAATGGAATTACTTGATGTTTGAAGCAAATATGCTTAGTTTTTCCTTGTGAGTGTAACCTTTAAGCCAAAATCTTGAGAAACCAAGTGTGTGGAGAGAAAGTCCCTTGAGAAAGTGGTGACCCATTGTTGATTGGGTGTCTTGGAGTGGTCCATTTTTTGAAGTGAGGCTTGGAATCTCTCCTTGGGTGATTCTAGGTGAGTTAGTGTTAAGAAATCCTAAGTTTCATTTAAGTATTGTGGAAGATTAATTTCTAGGTTTTCTATGAAAATGGGTCTTTGAATGAGGTATTTAGAGCATGATTGAGGCTTAGGCCAAGTTGGGAAAAATGTTTAGATGATGATTTTAATGGTGAAAATGTATTTGGATGATCATTTTACTCATCTTCATCAAATTTCAAAAATTAGGCCTAGATAGTGTGAGTTCTTGCATTTTAAGTAGTGTTACTTGGATTGTTGGTGTTGATTGTGTTCATGGTGCTTCTAGGTTGGAGGCAAGTGGACCTATATTGATTGATCAAGCATTGGAGGAGCCAATGGAGCTTGATCTTGTCACTTGAGATATTTCAAGTGAAGGTGAGTTCATGATCATATGAGTAATGTATAGAGTTCCTTGTGTTGATTGTGAATATATATTAATTTTTACATGGATGCAATTGTATCTTGTCAAGTAGGTGATTATTTGGCAAGCTATTGATTATTGCTTAGATAACAAACTTGTGGTTGTGGAACTTTGGTGCTTGGACTAAGCATTGGGTAGGAAGTGTTATAAGGTAAGCCTTCGAACCTTGGGAATTGGTCTCTTTATTGTTCCACCAAGCCCGGAATGGGTAGTGGTTATTCATAGTGTTGTATATGCAATAAGGTAGTTTGATGCTTTGTTATACGTATGTGTATGCATTTTGTGTGGCATAGGATGGTGTTTCCCTATGTTTGTATGTTGCATGACGATGCGTAATTCATACTTGGTAGTTTAGCTGGCCAGTAGGATTATTTTGCATCTGAGTATCCTTAAGACGACATGAGAGCTCGAGGGATGTCTCCTGGAGATGTTTTACACATTGGATAGATATGTATTTACTGCATTATTTACTGATTATTGCTATTATACTGTGAGTGAACTATGGGGTGGAGAGATGTCCCAAGGACCCCTGGTTTACTGAGATGTATTTATATATCTCACCCCGTGTTGTGGGGACCCCCTTTCAGGTAAAGATGCTGCGGGAGCCTCTGGTAGCAAGTGGTCATACTTGGACTAGTTGATACATGAAGATTTTGCATCATTTTGGGTTATGCATGCCATTTTGTAGTTCATATGTATAGGATTGATATTTGAAAGCCATTGGTTATATGTATCTCATGCTTTATTTTGATGGACTTAGCCTATGCTCATCTCCCTTGGTATCTCTTTTGTTGATGGGAGCCAAAGATTTGATCATAGTGTTTTGTATCTAAGTCCTATGATTATGTATTAGAGACATTTGAATATTGTACTCATTGTATATAAGATTGAAGGGCATGGATGCCTATTTGATAAATGTATGTCTTATAATTGTAAGGATGATGTCTTATAATGGTTATAAAGTGTCAATTAGGTGGAAGAAGTCCTATAGCTTGAGTATTAATGAAAAAATAAGGAAATTATGTCTTGTTGTCCATTTTTCATATCCCGTATGATAGATTTGGACCCTTGTGTCGTAATGGAACTTATAGATCTTTTTCTTAGCTTTCCAACGGGACCAAGATTGTGTCAATCGCATAAGTATAGCTTAAGTTATTGGTAAAATATCAAAGTATGGTGAAATCTCCATAACCGTGGCGATATGAGCGCCAAGTTGACGTTGTCGGCGCCGTAGGTGCGAAAATGGCAGCAAGGTTGATGCTCACAGCGCGGGTTTGGCGTTGTCGGCACCGTAGGTGTGAAAATTGCAGCAAGGTTGACGCTCACAGCGCGGGTTTGGCGCTCTCATCGCAGGACCCCTGTGAAATTCAGCAGTTTTTCTTCTAAAATTCATATCTTGAGCGCGGTTTAAACCCACTTGTAGCTAATGAAGAATTTTATAACATATTGGAAGATGGAGACCATAAAAGTAGTATAGGAATTTCTTAAATAAATAAAGAGTGGAGATGTTTAGTGTTTAATAACAATAAAAATGAGTTTATAAGCCTTGTTGGTCTAAGGGGACTACTTGGCACACTAGGGTAGCAACGTATGGTTTAAATAAAATTACGTTAGGTGTTGTACACATAGTTTAAGTTATGATTACAACTATTGGAATTGTTTTAATTACGGATTGAGTTTAAATATAAACGTTCACTAACGAAAAATGGAAAAAGTTCGTACTTTAATTCAATTGTTGTGATTGTAACTGCGACTAATGTCATACGTGATATTAACAAACCGGTTCTAGAACGGGATGGTTAATAATAATGACGTCATAATTGAAAAGAAAAAGTTATTTTCCGCCAATTTATTAAGCTGCGCTTAATACGGTAACATGATAACAAACTGGGTATACACGGGGTGTTACAAGCAGCAGTAAAAGTTGGACGCCCTCACAAATCAGTTCACAAACTTCCAAGTCGCTTCTATCAATACTCCTCTAGTTAGTTGTGGAATTTGTGCAAGTGCTCATGTTACAGAAGAATGTGATTTAATGAGAGCACCTGAAACTGCTGAAGTCAAACGGACTCTGGTATGATCAGAAGAACCAGAGTAATTCTGGGAGGAACCAGTATAGGAATGACTACAGTCAAGGGTGGAAGAATCAGAACCAGCTTCCAGGGTTTAGTTACAAGTCCAATCATCAACTTAACCATCCCCTTCCAGTGCAACCACATCCCCCACAACAAAGTAACACTTCTGAGTGGGTGAAAGCTTTTTCACGGCTATCCAAGACCACTTCTGGTTACATACAAGGTACAAATGCCTTCAGGGAGGATACATCTGCTTTTATGCAAGAGACTAGACCAGCACTCCGAAATCAAGAAGCTTCCATAAGAAATCTTGACATTCAAATCGGTCAATTGTCAAGGCAGATTTCTGAGAGAGCTTGGGGTACTTTTCCAAGTAACACAGTTGTCAATCCAAGGGAGCATCGCAATGCAATCACCACTAGGAGTGGGACAATCATTCAACCTATAGAAAAGAAGGCTGAAGAAAAGAAGAAGGATGGAGAGGCATCAGTTGAAGAAGAGAAGAAAGAAAAGGGAAAGGATATTATTGAAGTTGACAAAAGCAATCATGAAAAAGCCGAAAAAAACTATTCAAGTGGGAGAAGAAAAAAGCTCTAGAAAGACAGAACAAGCCATTGGATCTATCTCCATATGCTCGAATCCCTTATCCCTAGAGATTGAAGCAAGAGATTCAGAAGCAACAATATTCATGGTTTCTTGACATATTCAGGACGTTACAGATCAACATTCCTTTTGCGGAAGCCTTAGAAAGCATGCCCAAGTATGCTAAATTCATTAAAGATCTACTATCAAGAAAGCGTAACTTGCGGGAATGTGAGACAATAACTCTGACAGAGGAATGCAATGCCATTATCCAAAAGAAGTTACCTACGAAGCTCAAAGATCTAGGGAGCTTCAGCATTCCATGCACCATAGGAAAGGTTGAAGTAGATAACGTACTATGTGATCTTGGTGCCAGTATTAATGTCATGCCACTATCTATGATGAAGAAGCTGGGGGTCACTGAAGTAAAACCAACCAAGACAATCTTGCAACTTGCTGATCGCTCAATGAAGCACGCTTATGGCATCATTGAGGATATACTGGTAAAGGTAGAAAAATTTATCATCCCTGTTAATTGGGCTTAAGTTTGTAATTAGGAACCCAATGTCTATGAGACCCAAAATCCATTATTTATTTATTATTCCAATTATTTTGGGTCATACTTGTTCATCCAATATGAGATTAGGATCCTTGTAGTCAGTTTTTAGTTTTAGTTTTCATTTTACGTTTTACAATTGTGGGTGTTGAACCTAAGATCTGCAATTTCACTCTAGAGAAGGAATTAAAATTTTAGGCTGATTAACCCAATGAACTCAAGTCAAACGGGTTGATACTATGCGATTGCACGAGAAGAGCACCGTATTGATCAAACACTAGGCGATCGTCTAGAGAGGGTTCCTAAACTAATGCAGGGATTCCTATTCATTTAGGATCAACCATGATTTGATAATTATTTGTTCAAAGATTAATGTTGTTGGATTCCTAATTCTCGGGTTTGTTGTTTTAAAATTGATATTTTCGTTTTTCAATCTTATTTTTACATTTCGTTTTCAATTGCATTGAAAACCACCCTTTTTACTTTCTGTTTCAATTAAGCAATTTAGTCCCAATGAATTATTCCTTGAGAGAGACGACTAAGGTTGTTCCGAATATTAAAAATCCTTGTTTTTATAAACTTGATTAATTTGAGTGAGTTTGACGGCTCATGTCAAATTTTCTGTCGTTGCTGGGGAATCTTGCATCGTTCTTTATTGTTCTTTATATTTTTCTTGAATACTAATAGTAGATAGAGTATATTAATTATGTTTCCTAACCATTCTTATTTCTTTTTACTTATTCGATAAGTTTGGTTATAATTTAATGTGTTTTGGTAATCGGGTATCTGTCTTACTCAAATTGTTCGTAGTAGTCCTATTACCAAAAAAATTAGGCATTATGAGAGAGAAAGTGAGCTCACCCTTATTTATGCCAAATTCGAGTGTTTACTAACCATTTTTGTTGTTTTTCGATCGACTCAGGACGTATCGGGTATTTTTGCAATTGTTGTTCCTGCGCCGATTTACTAGAAAATTGGTGAGCCAAAGGAGGATGACCTTTTGATCAATACTCAAAGTGGCTATGCCTTGACCTAGGCCCTAGTTTGGCCAAATTCCCTCATTTAGACCACTTTTTATTTTTTGAAAAAAAAAATTTGATTTTTGAGTTCCTAAATTGGGTAAAACTTGGTGTGTGGTGGACTTATATTTTTTAAAAATCGTTTGATAGTGTTTATGCATTTTTTTTTTGTTAATTTCCATTGTTTTCGTATATTTCGTATGTTCATAGTGTTTCTGCCTGCACCTTATGATGCATGACTAGGTGTAGTGGCAATAATGGGGATAATCTACATGAGTATTGGGAGATATTCAAGAGACTATGTGCGAGCTATCTGATGGGATGAAATTTCATTCCATCTGCCTCGGCTTTTATTAGTACAAATGCAATAAAGGATAATCTGTGTTAAGGAACAGTTGCCGACGTGCAACAAATAGAAGAAGAAGACGAGTGAGCTATCCTTTATTTTAACTTTGATCACAATTGCTTTTGCTTTTGTAGTCAACGCTGAAAAAGCACACAAAGGAGCAGAGAATGCACACAAATGAATAGATGCGCACGATAAAAGGATACTGCAACATACTGCGGCACAGGCAAATATACTGAGCGCACCCCGAATGTCAAAGAATCGTCTTTGGTAAAGCAAGAGCAAAACAGGCAGTTGAGCCCTAATCATTTGCCTCTGTTTGATCAAGAAGTTCTCAATCCAATGGTGCAGGGAACGATCGAAATTAATTACTCTTGAGTTTGTTGATCATTTGAATATGTGTATGTGGGGTGTAATAGTTGGAGACCTTAGATGACCATGTGGCTTTGATGATTATTGCTTATATTGATGTATTGTGTAAGAAAATCAAATAAAATTTTATGGTTTTTGAAACTTCGTAACTTAGGAAAATTTGGGTGGATGAACATAGATTTCTTGTATGCTGGTTGTCGGTGCATTTGCTGGATTGCTTTTATTGGTGGTTCGATTTTCCAAGGTTCATTACAAGAAAAAATAAATTTTTTTCATTTGACCGAAACTTTGAAAATCCAACCAGCCATAAATGCAATTAAGCAGAGTCCATGGCAGACAACTCACTCAACCTCGATTCTGCTCTTAACGCCATCAGCTAGCTTGCTTTTCATTTGTTTTCTGTTTTTCAAACTTAATTTAAATTATATATTCAGAATACCCATAGACTTTATTTTGTATTTCATTAGATGCACCATCCAATTGTTATATATACTAAAAAAAATGTATGATTTCAAGATGGACCAATGTTACATAATTTTCAAGAGTAATATATGTGGTACAATATTTCTAAGCTTTACATCTTGATGATTCCAAGCCTTTAATCTTCAATTTCAAATTTTCTCTTCAATCCTTTAACATCATTAAATCATAGGTCTTCAACAACTATCGATCATAATTTATTGATTTTCAAAATAAAGCTAAATATCGACCCCGAAAGAAGTGTAGGATTACATAGATCTGAATAAAAAAATAATCTTTAAAAACACATCCTTATGAAAATAGATGCGCCCACACACATATATATATAGAAAAAAGTTTATTCTTTTAAATGACATAATTTATATACTTTCACTCTCACAAAGAGGTGAGGCCCACACCTTTATTTTTTTGTCAACTCTCTCTTCTTTTATTTATCTCCTTCTCTCTCTTAAAATTACACAATTTTACATCCTTTAAAATGACACACACTTTTATATATATATATATATATATATATATATATATATATATATATATATGCCTTTAGCTGTAGCTACTAACTCACTGAATTGGACATTATAAAAAATCAATATTGGAAGAGGCTCATTTAAAAAAAAAAATTAAAATTATGTGCGGATAGTTAATTAACGATTTTTTACATTTTCAGTCGTTATTATGACAATAAAAATCTCATTTATTGATCTGGATAAGCATTTGATATTCTGAAAACCTTTAAATATTATTTTCATTGAAAAAAGTGACACCACATGGTTCTGTAACATAATTAATTACGTACCTTAAAAGCAGCTTTGCCATCGAAAAATATATATAATATATGGGATAACATTTGTTTTCATATGATTTCCGTATCTTCTGTGATAACCTTTTAACAAAAATTAACAACGAAAACGGAAAAGAAAAACAAAAAATCTCTAACAAATTTTCGCATAAAAAGGAAATTGCTATTTAGACTATTATTGTTGAGTTACAAACTATCAACTGCCATCAAGTTGTTGTTCCTATAAATAACTATAGAGAGTTGTTTAAGGGTTTGCATTGTCGCATACCCAGGTTGATCATCAAATTTTGTCCAAACCACTTAATTACCGGTAAAAACAACTTTGTGTGGAATTGGCATCAAGTTTACGCCAGCTATGCTATTGCAGAGTTCTACTATAAAAGAAGCGGACAAGACCTCCATATGTACACAAAATTGTCTCCAACCGCTATTTCACAATTTCAAAAACTGCTTGGAATTTCGGGGAAGACCAAATCTCTACCATGGTCATTCCCTCCTCTTCTTCTCGTGTGGTATGCAATTCCTGTCATCCAATTTTTGAGCATATATTATATGTTTGAACCTTGAATTGTTTATTATAAGGTTACTTGAAATAATAACATTAGAATATAAACTTTATTCGTTAATAAAATATGTGATAATTATTAATGGTTTACGTATGTACAGGTGAACATGAGGTTTATGTTTAAAACCTTGATGCTTTCCTCATCAATACTAGTGTTTCTATTGAGCACGGCGTACTCATCCTCTGTACTGGATCCCAAAACACACATCAAGTCAGCAACTTTTGTGTCTGGAAAGTTTGAAATGAGACCAGGATCAGTTGTGGAGACACAATTGATAGATATTGATTTTCCAAGAGGTCATGTTGGTATTAAGAGTTTCGATGCTGAACTAATTGATGAAGAAGGGAATCCTGTACCTTTGTATGAAACTTACCTCCATCATTGGTTTGCTTTAAGATACTTTGACGACCCAAAATCAACTAAGAGTCTTCTTGAAAGAGCCATTTTCGTGAGAAACCAAGGCACATGCCAAGGTCCTGTTCTTCCACATTATTGGGGATTTGGGGGTGAATCACGAGGAACAACCTCAAACATTCCAGATCCTTTTGCAATAGAGGTAGGTAACCCTGCAAAACTTCCTAATGGGTTTGAAGACAAATGGTTCTTCAATATCATGGCTATTGATACACGTGGCGTACAAGATAGGAAAGGTTGCTCCGAATGCAGATGTGACCTTATGAATATCACAAAGAATTTCTTTAGTACCGCAAAGGATGTTGATGGCAAACCATTGAACCCTGATTATAAGGGAGGAATCTTTTGTTGCACTGACAAGTTACAGTGCAAATTGAGAGAGGGATTTCAGGCCCCAACGAGAAAGCTTGCCCTAAGATACAAAATAAGGTGGGTTGATTGGGACAAATTCCAAGTCCCTGTTAAGGTTTACATACTTGATTCCACCGATAAGGTAATGTCGAATGGCTCCAAAACAATCCACGGGTGCAAGGTAAATAACTTATGAATATACACTTAATTTTTAACTACACTTTTCAATGTTAATTGAATTCCAAAAAATTTGTTAATTTTTTGGGATTACGTGAGTATTAAAGATTTTCGATTTGTTATAGGTTGAATATACTATTCCGGAAAATGGTAATAACAACTCCCCTCATGTCCAAAAAACAAACATCCCAATGGAAAAAGGTGGTTATCTCATCTATGGCGTTGCTCATATGCATAGCGGTGTTGTTAATGCAACTTTATACGGAAAGGTGAAGTTCAATATTCGCCATCACTCTCATGATAGATTGGTTTATTGATTTTTGTGTGCTTGATATGTATTAAAGACATAAATTTTCTTTATAATCAATAAAATTGTAGGAAGACATATATTTTATTGTGTCTTCACTTCTAAAATTTATGTAATTTTATTAAATTAGGATGGAAGGACTTTGTGTACTTCAACACCAAAATATGGAACGGGAAAGGAAGCAGGCAATGAAGAAGGTTACGCGGTTGGAATGTCTGTTTGTTATCCACAACCAGGTACTGTCAAGATTAACGATGGTGAAACTTTGACCATAGAATCAATATACAAAAACGAATTTACCACCGGAGCTATGGGGCTATTCTACATCTATTTGGCAGAACGACTATCGCAAGATGCATAGACATCGTAATTACTTTTATCTACATATTGAATAATGTAGATCTTCTTTGTTGCATGTGCAATTAAGTGAACGATCATATTATTTCAATCGGAAATATTGTTCTATAAAATAAAGATTCATTTTTTGTACGTTCTATGCTATTGTTGTAAACATTATATTAGTCTCTTTGTCATATAACATTATTGCTACAATTACTTAAAATGTTTCTAATAATTAATTTAACTTTCTTTGCAATCTCATTACATTAATTATTTGAATTTTTTTTAATCAATATTACTTTAAGGTGGTGATAATTACTTGCCAATTTGTTAGCAACTACTCACTAATTTTCTTTTTTGTTTATATACACTACTAGTAAAGTCAACATTGTTTCTTATTTTCCATTAGCATTTTGGTAAACATGGTTCCAAATTTAAAATATAGTATTATCCGGAAGATATTGAAAATCAAGTACAGAATCGGTGTTTGAAAAAGGTGGTTGTATCATCAATGGCACTGCTCATGTAAAGAAAGAATGACTAAACAATAACACAAGAGAGGTGTGAATTGTGTTTTCAAATTTTTTTCGCTTTAAACAAAAGAAAATCAAAAACCCCTACTTAAGAAAGTATGCAAGAACAAATTAATTCAATTAACAAATGTTCCCTAATCCCTAAAACAAATTCAAGAACAATGGATCATAGAGAGTAATATGCAGTGAAGAATAAAAGATTAGGGAAGAGAGAATATAACATCGGGATTTATCCTGGTTCACTCTCTACCACTTGAGAGCTACATCCAGACTGCCATCAATTGTTTCACTATCATCAAACTTTCAACCGGTGCTTGAAGAAATCATTTTACAAGAGAAATTTTACAAGACTGTGACCAACCCCATAATCACTCTTAACCTAAACCCTAGGATCACTCCAATTGTATAAACCAATCAACCAATCACTTAATCTGTACTAGAACCTGTAGAGTACCTCCCTATGTCTAGAATTACACAGAAAATCAAAAGAAAACAGAAGAAAAAGAAGAAGAAGGTTTAAATTGTTTTCTCTCACTAGATATCAATTTTAACCATAATAATCTTGGGTGATTCTGACTCTAATGCATGTAATATTACGTTCTCTTATGTTTCTGAACCCTAAAGTATGATTATATAACAACCGAAGTCGGTTTAGAAAAGATACAATAAGATTTGATTCAAATTTAAGTAATATCACGTGTCTTCCGATAAATATCCGGATATGTGTGTCTCCATATCCGAATATTCTGGGTTTTGAAATTCGGATACCATATCTGGATATGCCATATCCAGATATTCGACGACAACTGATGAGTCTTCAATTTATTATGTATTTAGCATTAATATGAGCATGAAATTGATTTAAAAGTAATTAAAAGTCGTGAGAATTATAATTAAAGTGTTATTTTATTCTCAGAAAATATTCAAATAAAAATTCTTATATTTTGCAGTAATTTTCAACTCTATAAAAAGATATATTGGAGAGCTCAAGTGGATTTGTTTTTGTAAATCATATAATTGATTGAAGATCTTATTGAAGATTCTTTTGAATATTTTTAAGGAAATTGTTTCCTTTAAATATAAAGTAGAAGATTTTAAAGATTTGATTTTTA